>NC_080043.1:87746244-88049855 GCF_012489685.1 Lotus japonicus | reverse complement strand
ACTAGACAAGTAAGAAGTTCAAAAACAGAGAATGGGAAAGGGAACGGAAGGAGGATGAGAAATTTAGTGCAAATAATACAATAAATGTGAATACACGATAAACAAACACAAAAACTACAAGCAGTTGTTTCTATATATTCTGATTTTATTTCATTATGATATTTTTACTGTGTATCGAAACAAACATGCGCTCAAACAAATCGATCCAATAACACCATGTAGAAGCATTACCACAATAATGCAGCCTAAAACGTTAACTTGGTTGGATCATACGTACCTCGTTTCTTTTGTTCTCATCACGGAGGAAGTCAAAAACTCGTTTAGGTGGAACAGGAAGCCAAAAAGAGGTAGCAGCACTGAGAACAATACCAGGAGGTCTTCCCGGGTCATCAACACTCTTCCGGGTCGTGACCCTGACATCATCAGCACCGGTCCCAGAGATTGTGGTCCATGAATGAGCAGTGGAAGCGCTCACTCCAGCACAAAAGCTTATCACCATTCTCTCAGCAAGTTTCATCATACTCTTCCTCCCTCCTTGGCTTGTTATCACTACATAATATTAATTCACATTTATAAGTTAACTCATTTTGTCATTTGAAAATACCTTTTACATTTACAGAGTAAAGATTGGGTTGGTCGGATTTATACATTTACAGGGTAAAGATCGGGTTAGGTCGGATTTAAGATAAAATGAACTTTGATCCGATTGAAAACATTCAGTTTGAATTGGTCGAAGTTCTACATGTTAAGATGAATAACTCGAACCAAATCAACCTAGTCAATTAGAGTTAGATTCAATGGGGTTATCAGTTTGATATTTTTATTTTTGAAGCTATTAAGTGTGTGTTTAAATATAAATTATTTTCAAAAATATGTAAAAAATTTAAAATATAAACAAAACTATCTATTTGAATGTGTAATTTATATTCTTCTTGATCTAGTAGTTGAACTAATTAAGGTCAATCAAGTATATTTGTTTTTCACCGGAACCAAATATGATCAGATTCAACCCGATCTTTTAACTTTGGGCTGAATGGGTTTGATTAGGTCGGTGGACTGAGTTGACCCACTTGAACATCTAATGTCCTCACCAAAATACTTCAACTATAGAATCAAAAATTATATTAAAAACATCTTTTCATTGATACCTCCAACATCTACTGTGGGAATGTTTGTTGCCATGGCACTAGCAAGCCTTTCACATTGTCGATCTAAGGTTGCAACCCAACGTTTTGCACCAAATGCCTGTCCAGACCCAACAAGCTGCTTGTAAAGATTGTGAACACCTCTATCATCCACTTCTACATGCTCAACCCATGTCACCTAGGCATGCACAGATTAAAGGTTAACAATAAATAGAGCAAACATTGAAAACACAAAAGTTATAAAGTAAAAATAAATCGAACACTCTAACTTATTTCTACCTTTGAGTAGCCATTTGGCATTTCTTGAATTAAGCAGCCAGAAGGCCTTCTTCTAGATCTGGTTGAAGGACTAGGGCGCAAATTATCCAAGGACACATCCACAACTGCCCAAGTCCCATCTCCATGTTGCTTACAATACCTCACAAAATAACTCTCAAGAGTTGGCACAAGAGGTGAAGGTACATGCAACTCAGCTGTCATCTGCAAAATAATCAAACCATTAAGTTTGTATTTCTTTGTTATGATTAATCTCATTAACAATTAGAGGAGCAAACATAAAAAGGATTGAGCTTCTATAAATCAGAGTTTTATATAAATTCTCGTATGCAATCGTAATTGCGGCTGCAACATTAAGGATTTTGGAGTTCCCACAACAACATCACAACCGTAATTACAGACAAACCATTCCACATTTGTCAGCAATTTCTCAACATAACAACAACCGCAATTAAAAACCCTTGTAAATACATATGCACTAAAACTAATGTAAATATAAAAAGATTAATCTTCTACAAAATTAGGGTTTTAAATTGCATTCCGCAATCGTAATTATAGAAGCAACATAAAAGATTTTGGAGTCCCCACAATAATATTCGCGCCGAAATTTCAATTACATCAACCGGCATTTGCCCGCAATTTTCTAAAACATAACCGCAACCGCAATTTAAAGTACACATAAAAAAATATATAGATGATCATTTACCACTTGTAAAGCGCCATTGTAGTTCCCGGCCACCCCAGTTGACAACACTTCAACAGTCATTGCTCTTGAGACTATAGCAGAGAAAACCGTAGACCATTGGTTCTAAAAAATTAAAAAACAATCAAAAGTAAAAAACCATAAACAAAAGCCCTAAGAATCATGAAGAAAATATAATATAGATCTAACATACCACATCCATGAGAATTTCAACGAGGCTGACATGGTTCATGATAACAACAGCAGTTTCACGAGAAGCTTCACATTTGAGACCAGAAGGTTTCGGTCCAATCCCTCTTGGAAATGATCTGATGTATTCATTCTCGTTCAGCACAGCATCAGATCCATCGAGTGTAGATAACCAGAGAGGATCACCCATTTGCGCCATCCCTATGAGCTCCTCCATGGCCACAACAGCTAGCTCTATTATGAATGGCTTATCAGCTTCCGTGGGCCCGGTGATTGACCGCAGAATATCTCCACCTCCATACATGTCCACACCGATTCCTGGCTGGCTTCCGAAACCGCCACCAACGCCGAGTTCCAGCGGACGAGGAGGGAGAGGAGACGAGAGATGGGAATAGTTCATCACTGGCTTGCCCACGTACTTTGCAGCAATCCTTTCAATCTGAAAAAAAAAACAAAAAACTGAGAAATGACGATTTTATGCAAGGTAATTTAGCCCATGATTCACATTTTAAGGTGTGATAAGTAATTTGCAAATGCAACCTAAAATGTTAGCAATTTGATTTTGATCATACGACTCAAAATGAATAGGCAATTTCCTTTCACAAGCTGAAAATTCAACTCCATAAATGTAGTTTAATACACACTTAAAGTATACCATATGTATTTACCTAAAAAAAAAGTATACCATATGTGATTCTGTAATGTTTTTTTCTACAAAATCACATCTCATTGTTTGAGTATTTTATGATGGAAAGGAACAAGGTTACCACCCTATTATTTCAATAACGGACCGAGCAGAATAAATTATAACTTTATTATTCATATATTACCCTTACTATAAAATATTAATCTACACACTTTTTCTAGATAAACACACTATCAACGGCAAGGTTAACTACGAAGTTAATAGCAAGTTATGCTTATTTGATTTGGTTACTCTGTCCATGAGTAACATAGTATTTTCATAATTTAATTAAATGGTCAGCTTTTTTTCATTTCTTTTCATTCAATTTTGGGGGAGCAAATTTGAAGGAAGAGAAATACTAGCAACACTCTCTTTTGGACACTCTTTCAAATACTCTCACTATGACCGGTTAAAATACATGTGGGTCCCATCACTTTGGAAATGGAGCCCACTAATTTAGTGGGATCGCATGGGCTTTAACCAAGCATAGAGAAAGTGTTTGAGAGAGTGTCAATAGAAACCGTTATTAGCATTTCTCTATGAAGGAAAGCAATGAAGCATGATGGAACTTTGACCATTACTTACCACTCTCTTCCATCATATTTAAAATAAAACAAACAATGAAACCTTCTCGGTTCAATAACATTCCTTTCGCCCCCAGCAAAGTTTGGAGTCGTGCTTCTGGACTCTATTTGCAGCCTGCCCGAGCGACTCCGGTTCCGGGGCAAAAGTCAGCGTTGTTAGCATCGTGAATGCGATCTGTTTAGGGTGCTACAAAGCTTAATTTCGATGCTTCCTTCCTCCAAGGTGGCACGACAGGTTATGGAATGGTGGCGCGTAATTTTCAGGATGAAGTGATGGCCTCAGCCACAGCTCACCCCGTGGCCTCTCTTTCTCCTTTGTTGGCGGAAGCAAGGTGCTTCAGGTGGGCGCTTCGACTGGCGATTGACTTGGGTTTTCGGCGTGTGGCCTTTGAAACCGATTTCCTCCAATTGTTTAATTGGTGGAATTCTAGCACTACGGGTTTTTCTTTTTTAGCTTCCATTGTTGCAGATTGTCGCACTTTACTTTCTTCGTTTGATGTTTTCTCTTTTACTTT
Source organism: Lotus japonicus (assembly GCF_012489685.1). Classification (NCBI taxonomy): domain Eukaryota; kingdom Viridiplantae; phylum Streptophyta; class Magnoliopsida; order Fabales; family Fabaceae; genus Lotus; species Lotus japonicus. The sequence goes on along the minus strand of NC_080043.1, from coordinate 88,045,758 downwards.
TGTTCACCGTTCTGACAATACTGTAGCTGATCTTTTGGCTAGGAATGCCTCCACTTACATGAATTCAGTGTGGGTGGAGGAGGTTCTTGATTTTGCTGTTTCTTTGGTTGCCCCGGATATTTTAGCATCTTTGCCTCTAGTGGTCTTTCAACCAGTTCCATTTCAAAAAAACCTCCCACCCCCCATCCAAACAAAGCCTTAGAACCCAAAGACAGTTTGCCTCCGCTGGATAAGAGAAATTCGGATTCTGACGTGGTGGCGAAGGCAAAAGCAAGAGCTTTGTTCGGTTGATGCACTCTACCAACGTTATTTATGGAGGGATGAACCAACCCCTCGTCCTCCAAATTGTAATGGCTTAAATACTCTAAGGGTCCCTGAAATTGTGCCTCGTACGAAAATAAGTCCCTGAAAATTTTTTTTTCCGATTCCGGATCCCTGAAATTGTTTTTTTAATCAGAATAAGTCCCTGCTCGTGGTTTAAGCCTATCTGGCATATTTTTTGCTGACTCAATATTTACACGTGGCTTTTTCTTTTATTTTTAAATACACATGGAAAAAAAAACTATTAAATTTAAATATAAAACATTATTTACCTAATTAACCTAAATCTAATTAAACCCACTAATCATAAATCCCTAAATTCCCAAATCTAATATAATCAGAACTCAACCTAAGAGAAGGAAAGGAAAGTCGAAGAAGGAGAAAGAGAAGCAGAGGTAGAAGGTGAAGGAAGGGAGCTTCAGTGTTTGAGAGACCTAGCCTCTCCCAATATGTTGTGGATGGAGCTGCGTTAGGGTTTGAGAACCCCTAGCTTCTTCGCGACGGCGGCCGCCAATTTGTGCGGTGGTGGCTCGGTGGTGCCACTGGCCCTTTGTCTCCTGTCTCAATCTCTTCTACTTCGCCTCTTTCGTGTTCTAGTTCGGTTCTGTTCACAGAGTGGGCAACAAGGGTCGCGAACTTCTTGCTTCTTCGCGGCGGTGGCTTCTGTTATGAGTGGCGGTGGCTACATGGTGACCATACAATCAGTTTCTGTTCTCCAACTTCCTCTTCTTCACTACAATCGATTTCTGGGTCCTGATCTTTCTAGCTTCATAGAGTTGGGTTATCGCAGCTTTTTCTTCTCACTCTCGTTGTGGGTTTTGTTACATTGTAGTTGCTGTTGGTGAATGTTGTGGGTTGGTTTGTGGGTTGATTTTCATGTTGTTGTTGGTGTTCATGTTGGTTGTGGATGAAGAGAGAGGGGGGCTGGTGTTGTTGGATTGTTGGGTTTCTGGATTGGGGGAGATGCAGGGGAGAGGGAGAAACTAGATTTTTGGGTTTTTGGGGGTGGGGGTTGGTTTTTGGGATTTTGGTGGTTGGGGGTGATGGGGGTGGGTTGCGATGAGGTTTTTGCAGTGGGGTTGAGGGTGGGGGTGGATGAATGATGAAGATGAAGAGGTTGAAGGTGATGAAGATGATGAAGATGAAAATTAATTCATGATGAAGATGAATAAGAATTACATAGTGAATAATAATTTGTTTTCTTCTGATTTATTTGTTTGGGATTAGGGATTAGGAATTAATTGATTTAGGGTTTAATTTTAAGATTTATTTGTTAATTATAATTGATTAACACATGTGTAATAAAAGAAAATTAAAAAATCCACATGGAAATGATGATTGTGCAAAATAAGAGCACATAAGCACATAACATGGGTAGGGACTTATTTAAATTAAAAAAACAATTTCAGGGATCCGGAATCGGAAAAAAAAATTTCAGGGACTTATTTTCATACGTCATACAATTTCAAGGACCTCTAGAGTATTTAAGCCAATTGTAATTACATGAAATGCGGGTAGTAGCATGAATTATTAAATGTCTTAGGTTGATGTTATGCTTTGTTTGTTCTTTTGCATCGGAATTGGAGAAAAAAAGTACGCATTTTTTTTTATTTTAGATTAAAATATCATGGTTTTTAGTTGTCTAAAAGTAATAGGCACTTTTTAAAAAAATTTAAGAAAATCATAATCTGATTTGAATTTGTGTACACTAATAAAGATCACTTTTTTTAATTTTTTTTCTCATCTATTGTAAGCTATGTTTGCCATGACCACTACAAAAAAAGTTAATTTTAGTGGCATGCAGTTTGTGGCGGTCTTACACTATTTCCAATTTTTTTGAATAATTTTAATTTAAATTTATTAGGCTTTTGAATGAGAAATGTTTTCAACGCTGCTACCACGCGATTTTCATCTTCACCATTCGCGATTCTTCTCCTTCTCTGAATCTCCACCTGTGGTCCCTTCATCCATCGATGCCTTCTCCTTCATCCATCGATGGCTTCCCTCTCAGTTCCATCGAGCGAGGCGGTGGCGGCGGCGGCGACGGCGGTGCAAGGAGTTCGAAGAGGAAGTTAGGGTTTTCTCAAAATCAGATACCCTAGTTCAATCGTCGTTCGTATTTTGTTTCTTCACTCTCTGTTTCTTTGTTTGCTATGCTAATTAACATATTAGGGTTTTGTTGTTGTTTCTAGATTAACATGTTATCACGTTTCATATCACTGTTAAATTTCGGTTACTATTTAGTTGAATCAATCTGAAGAACACTTTCTTAATCGATAGTTTTCCTTGAATTGTGTAGGAATTGATTTGTTCCTTATTTTGCCTCTGCTACTGACTGAATTTATCAATTGTCACGGTCTATGCAATGTTTGAATTGTGAGTTGATGAAGCACTGAACTTGATGAAGCCATGATTTTTAAGCTATTTGGCAGGTTAATTCTTTTTGTATAACATGATTATTTTAGTTGAAGCATTTTTGTGGAATTCTGCAGTGACAATTTGATGGAAGATCAAAGCTCTGGATCCTTCTTGTAAGTTTAGTATATATCAATTGGTTTTGGTGGCAAACTTTCATGTGAGAAGATCCTTAATAATGCAAATATTTGTATATTATCTACTAGATTCTCCTTCAAGAGTTGAATGCCAACAAGGGAAGAAATTGTTATAATATATAGGAAATTTGCAGTGGGGTGTTCTTTTAGAGAAAACTATAATTAAGCTTGTAGTGGATAGTTATCTCAAATTGGTTATTCTGGTGTTTTTGATAGATGATTTCTTGTCTTTCAGAGTTTTGGGCAGCATGGAAGGGAGTTGATTACCTCAGAACTTGCTTTAAGGATTTTATCTATTCTAAGTGAAGAACAGTTTCTACCCAGCATGGATCAATCTTCATTAAACAGTATGCTTGACATGCTTGTCATAAAGGTAAGTAGAAATTCCTGCCATAATTAAGTATGTGATAATCATGAAATCCATTGTGGAACTGAGCTATGATTTACAAGATGCTAATAAAATATACCAAGTATGGAGGGTGGTGTTATGTGCAAGTAAGCATTGAACTCTAATTTCACTTCTGGACAAATTGAATGTTGTATTCTATCCTTTGGGACTTTTGAGTACTTGTTGTGACTTGTGAGTGCCAAGTCTGCAATGCTACCTGTAAGTTCTAACCACTATTGCTATGTGAGGATCATTCAACATTTTTTTCCATGTCCTATGTGCTTCTGCATCAGACAACAATAGTTGCTTTCACATACTGGCATAATAGTGCTTGTTTGATTCTATCTTTCTATGTAATAACTAGTTATGAATTCTCATATCTTTCTCTGCCAGTTGAATCTACTTTATCCTTCTCTTATGTCTCTTTATTTTGTCCTGTGCAGCACTACCTGCACAATCTCTCTTTCAATTCCTTTATTTCATGGTGAGCTTAAATAACTACTATGCCTTACAATATACTTTCCATATGATGCATACTCTGGTTTGTGATAGTGTAACATCTTGGAAGTTTCCTGAATATGTGTGGAGGAAAACTTAGTTATTTATTTTGACTTTTTGAGCATTTCAAGTTCAATTAAAATTTTTATTTTATTTTATATTTGTAATTAAAGATGAATTGAAAGTGATTGGCAATTGCTTCCTACTGGAACATAAAGTACTCTACAGTTTGATACTTTCAAGGTGCTTTACTCTTAATCCTTTTGGAATGTTTACACAGCTCTATCTCAAATATAAGGCTGATCGTCTATCTATTTTGCATTTTTGAATGTTTATCTATTTTCCTGTGTAGGTGTCTCCTTGTCCTGACCTCATTCTAGAAAATCCTGGTAATTTGAACCTGTTTTTCTTCCTATTTCAGTTTTTAACTCAATGATTTTGCCTTTCATTTTAATCAATATTAACTGATCATAACTTTCTTATAAAGGTGAAAGCTTTGTGGCCAACCATCAGCAATATTGAGTTTGTGATCCAGTTAGTATAATGAATCTTTATTAAAACAAGGATGATTGATAAAACTACAAGGGATGTGGAATGAGGTTCAAAGCCTTTCCTCTAGCCAAGATAACACTACTCTGATACCTATTGTCATTTTATGATTTTATCTTTTTTTTTTTTTTTTTTCTGTAGTCTCTGCCTCTGATTCAAGTTCTTATTCATAGGTGTGTGTTTGTGTCTATAATATCTATATATTGTTTTTTCATATTTGTGGCTTAGATCTGAATTAAACTCCCGGATATCCTCTTTTGGTACTATTTGGTTCAATGATATGCAGATTCTGTTTATACTCTTAATTAACCTTTTTAACAGAACTGCTTTTTTTTCCTAGTTGTTCTAGTGATTTAAGACTTCTATTAGATGTTATATTGGACAGGAGCTACCCTGTTGACCATCAAGGGAACCAGTTAACTCAGTTTCAGCAGCTACCTAAATGAAGCAGAAGTTGCAGCAGCTGAATAACAGAAAGCAACTAATTTGTTTGATACCATTCTCAGGTAATGCAGGTTGCTTTTAGAAAATTGCAGTGCATTATACCCCATTGTAGAAAGATATTTTGAATGGTGTGTCAGCTAGTTTTATCTGAGATATTGATTGAGAAAAATTGTAATTACAATTATTTTGCCTAGTTTGTATGAAAACTACTAGATTTTTGGTTGGTTGCTGGGGGTAGATTATGGTTGGAGAGAGTGTAAGGTGCTGCCTCGAAGATAAATGCACTGTTTATAACTAGTTATAGTCAAAGAGAATATAGGATGAAAAGGAAAGTACTTGAGAAAACCAGAAGAAAGACTAAAAAGAGGGGGTATAGTAAGATATATAGTAATTTCCTGTTGATGTATACCACAAAGAAAGTGATTGAGGAAATGAGATATAGAAAGTAGGACCTATTTGCCTTAGCTGTGGTACAGGGTCTTTGTTATGGGTATGCAACTAGTACTTAGAAAATTTGGTCCTAGAGAAAGAGAATTGAAGGAAAGAAATAGAAGAGATAGTGTCTGAAATTAATAATGTTGTGATTTAGTAGAGAACTTAATTGTCATATCCCTGCATTCCTTTGATCGTAATATGATTTAGAGAGAATTTAATTGTTGAAGCAAACAAGAACAAGAATTTCAGCCCATAGTATGTGTTTTGTTAAAAGGCTTAATAGCTCTTTTGGTCCCTCACTTATCACAATTTTGGTCCCTCCAGAAAAAAATTAGCAAAATTAGTCCTTACATTTACACACTTTTGCCGTTTTAGCCCCAAAAAGGATCATTTTTGCAAAACATTAAGCAATGTGGAAGACTAAAAGTGCTAATTTTATTATTGGGGACAAAAAGTGTAAAATCGTGATAAGTGAGGGACCAAAGCCTTGTTAAAACAGTTTGTGGCGACTTTTGTGGCGGTCTTAAACCGCCAGGAATTGTTGTGGCATGAAAAACCAGCGGTCGGGTAGAAACCGCCACAAATACGGTTGTGGCATCCGAGAAGGTGGCGGGCACGTTGACCGCCACGTAAGCGTTTAGTGGCGGTCATAAACCGCCACAAACAGCAAAAAAGACCGCCACTAAAAAATACTTTTTTTGTAGTGGACTAACAGGTGAACTAGATAAAAACTGAAAGCTATAAGCTAGCTTAAAGTTGAAAACTTATAATTCAGCTAATTTTAAAAAGTGTTTGGTAAAATTGGTAGTTGAAAAAAATGAAATTGTAAAATAACATAAAATGATATTTCTATAATTTGTTTTATATTCATTTGCATATTAATACCTATATAATGCGTTATTTATTCTTGAGCATTGCCAAAAAAATTATTTTTCTGTTTTAGGGGAATATTCTATTTCTATTATATAATAATAGGTTTATTGTTAGCTTATTGTTATTTTGAATTTTTTTAAATTATGCTCCAAACAATCCTCCCTTTGCGAGATTATTGCCAATGTATTCATAGAAAGTTAAATTTTCTGGAACCAAGCTTCTAATTTTCGACAAATAAGGTTATTGAAAGAATTGAAATTACAATTGATACGACCCAAGAACGATATATGAGTTAATATATGCTCTAAAGTTGAAAATATCATATATATCTTTTAAACCAAAATAAAATCATATATATATATATATCTAATATAAAAATGGAAATATTAAGAATAGAAATAAGTAATTCAATTCATTATAAGACTTATTCTTTGAAAAGTAGGATGCCATGCGACTACTCGGACTCGAACCGAGATGCTCTAGCACTGCTGCCTCAGCGTGTTTCTCAATTTCACCATAGCGGCTGCTTACTTAAACTCATAATAACCTCTTAAAAAAAAACTAAAACAAACGCACTCTCATGTTCTACAAAATTACTTTATAATAAAATATTATATAGTGTTTCCAATAATTATATAGTTATGTTATAATTATATAACGACTTTCATATAAATATTTTTCTTTTACCTCAAAGCATGTAGATCAAGTGACACGAGATTATTCTAGTTTAAGCAGAGTTTTCGAATTTGAGTATGTGTGGGTGTACTTGCGCTAAGTGCACAACAAAAGTATGTAGTTTCCTTTTTTTAAAAAATAATTATGTTAAAAGTAAATACTACGGACCAATACTCGTTCATACCAAATGGATCCCCAGCATCGGTTCCACCGTAATTTAAAGGAAACATCAAGCACAACAATAACAAATAATAAAGTCTTAATTGCATTATTGCATCCTATCTATCAAGGTTATCTAACTAGCTAAGTATTCTGTCATCCATATCTCGAGGCGAGACCAAGACAGTTGAACTGCAACTTCATCTTCATCAGGCAATTCCATGTTGTTCCGCTTCTTAATTCTTTCTGAAGATCTGTTCATAAATGCGTGTCCGACGCCAGGATATATGTGTACTTCATATGAAGCTATAGGTTCATTCAAATCCTCCAATTTCAATTCCTCCTTGAATTTCTTCGCAATCTGAGACAACAACAATATAAAATTATGTTTCTTGAATAGAAGGATTTTGACTAAAGGGAATTCAAGTAAGTGACGAATGACCAGCAATGTGTGTTGCAAACATACCTTAACATCCGAAAAGCCAACAAAATTTTCCAACTCCCCAAAGTGAGTCTGAAGAGGAGAATAGGGTATGGTAGGGTCTTCACGCCCAGAAGAGGGAAAGCCATAGAAAGCTACAGCAGCATCAAGATTTGAAACCAAGTTAGCGCTGGCAATAGAGAGAGCACCCCCCAAACAAAAGCCAGTTACACCAACATGTTACAATGAAATATCAATTCACATATTTCTTTAACCATCCTAACATTCTACCAGCTTATGTAATCATGCCTAATATGACGCGCCAAACTGACCCTCACACTAACTGGCCGAGAGTGAGTTTCGTTTCCAGTTGGAAGTACTTCAACTTACATATTTAGCTTTCCAAGACAGTTGAGCAAAGTGGTTGGATTGAGAAAAATCACATGCAATCTAATTTAATGGGTAAACAAACACAGTCTAAAGAAGTACTAAAATCATTTGTCGTATTTAAAATGTCCAAATCAACTAGTTAGCAGTCAATCTATCAGCTCACCACTAACCAAATAAGCCGATTTTTATTTTTATTTTTTCATTCCACTAAATTTTTTTAGATAAGCCAAAATGATGTTTAAAAGAAGTACTAAGGGTACTTCAACCTATTACAAGAGTAGAAAGTTAGCAAAAAGCTAACAACTAAAACAAGAAGAAAAATACAAACTGAACTTGCTAATAAACCAGTACACCAAGCTCAAACATAGGAGCTAAACCAACCAGAAAAACAGAACACTTAAAACAGTAGGTAAAATAACTCATGTTCAATTCTAGTTCATGCTATCTGCACCTTAAAAAGAGAATCAGTAGAATACGAGGGTCCAACTAGAAATCCTCCCAAATAGATATTCTCTCCGTTTCTATTTAATTGTCCACTTTGAGTGAAGGCACACATATTAAGGGTGTGATTCATTTTGTTGATTTTTAGAAAAAGTGAGGATTATTTTTCTAATTTGCCCTTTAAAGTATGTGTTATCTCTCCTCATTTATTGTACTGACAAGGACATTTGTTGTAAAAAACATCATTTAATGCTCTCTTGAAATGCTAAGTGGACAGTTAAATAGGAACAAAAACATTTCTTCAAAATGTACAGTTAAATAGGAACGAAGGGAGTAAGTAATAGTACCCGGTGGAAAGTTGAAATTTCTGCACAAAATTGCCCCGATTCTTAACCAGATAAATGGCTCCAACCATACAACAGGTCACAACGAAGTGAGTGTAAGAACCGGTTGGACTTGCCACTCATATTGAGTAAAATAGAATCCCTTTGTTTTCCCCTTGAGCCAGGACCAAGATTTAAATTGAATTCCATTTGATACCTTAGCAACATCCAAATTGCCATGCCTAAATATGATGTTGTTTCTGAGATTCCAGATACTCCAAATAGTAGTTATCCATACCACCCAAGCACCCTGCTTCTGAGATTTCGACCGCCAATTAAATTCATGCCGCAAGAAACGATCCTTTGCATTCTTGGGAAGGACAGTGGAGAATCCTAACCAATTATAGCAAGCCATCCATATGGCCCACGAGATTGGACAATTGAAGAGTAAATGTGAAGCTGATTCCTCTTGTGAAGCACAAAGAGGGCACAAGATATCTGTTGTAGAAGGAATCATATGTCTCTTTGTAAGATTATCTCTGGTTTGTAGTCTGTCATGAAGTGCTTTCCAAGTGAAGGCTAGCGCATTAGAGGTGCTGGAACGCACCAAAGACTCTTGAACACGTCTTCCCCCACTTCCATTCCCGGTTGCTGCACGTGTAAGACCCTCAATTTATTAAATAAATTATTATGAATTTAGTATATTATTATTATTATAATATATAAAATTACTTGATCATTGTCCGTTGCCTATTTTTCGTGAATTGAGTGTTGTTGATTGATTAATTGTCGTTAAGATTATGCGAATGTTCAAATGCATGATGTGTGGAATTTCTTATGATTAATGTCATCATTGTTGATGTTGTTGTCGACTTTGTTGTGGGTTAGACATTGAATAACAATGTAAGATTTATTTATGTAGTTAGTTAGTAGACAGTAAAACGGCAGAAATGAATAATTATTAGAAATAGACTTAGGATAATTATTTAATTAATTATATAAGTCATTGAAATAAAAATAAAAATAAAATAACTCTATTATTATTATAAATTTCGAGATTGATGACTAGGAGAGAGAAAAGTGAGTTAGAAGATTTATTTTGGATTTGTTTAGGGGTTTTTCCATAAATCTAGATCAAATCTTTTATAAATTAAAAAGGAGGATATAAAATTGAAATAATTTTATATTAGGGCTGATATGACTTAAAATAATTATTTTTAATAAAAATAAATAAATCCTTGACTGATATGTATTTATTTTAACGAAATGTTAAAATAGGTAATTTAGAAACTGTATCTTGGAGATATTTGTATAAAAATTAAAGGATGGGTTGTAAAAATATTAGAAAATCATTGAGGATGATTATAAATATTTTAGAAGTAATTAATATTTAATTTCGTAATTTTTTTAATTTTTATATTAATTAATTAAACATGGAATTGTTTGTTAATTAAGGAAATTAAGTTATTTTGGTTACAAATTTTTAGAGAGGCTTCTAAATTAGGAGGAATATCATTAAATTGATCGTTGATCACTTTTTATATGATGGAAATTTAAAATAGTTAATTTAGGAATTTTCATAAAGAAAATATGTTGAGATTTTATCGAAAAATTAGAATAAGGGAAAACTATTGAACCAGGACTTAGGGAAGAAGCAAAAAGGGGTGAGTTCAGAATATTTTCTCCTCTTAGAGTGTGTGTGGCCGAAATTTAGGAGACCTAGGTTTAGGTTAAGAGTTTTCTTATAAATATGACATTCATTGTGTGGAAAAGTCACAAACCCTGAAGTTGCCTCCCTCACTTGAAATAAAATACACTTGAGAGCATCACACTCAAGTGCTCTTGCTCTCTCTTTGACCAAATCCCTTTCCTCCCTTTTATTGTTCAAGAGTGATTTTTCCTTCCTTCGTTCGTTGAGATTCCCTCGTATGCGCTACTTCTTAAGGAGGTAAGGGTAGTCTCTTGAATAGTGCGTGCGTATGTATGTTTTTTTGTGTGCATGATATGTGAAATGAAGTTGTAAAAATGCGTTGTGAATATGGTTGCATGTTTGTGCTATTTGTTGCTCTTACATGTTGATGCATGCTTATTGATGATATGAGAAACATGTCTTAAATTGCATAAAAATTGTTGAACCATTGAAATTTTGGAAAATTTAAATGATCCCTTTGTGTTGATGGTCGTGGGCCTTGAATGCTAACAAGAGCATCTAGGGTTTGAAATTTATAGTGGCAACATGGTGGTTATTTGTCCCACCGTTGTCCCATCTCGAAGAGATGTTTTGAATTACTCGACAACGTGGTTGTCTAGCCTTGTGAGACTTTTGATCGATCCATCTTGGAAGAAGCATGTAGGCATTAGTACTAACCTAGTTTTTACGAATTGTTGTTGTTCTTGATTTTTTTTTGTTATCTTAAGTTGTTGTTCAAGATAATATTTGAATTTTCGTTATCTTTTATTTGAAAATCTTTCTCATCTTTTACTTTGAAATTGAAATTCAATATCTTATCTTATCTTAAATTTGGAATTTTTGTTGTTGTTTGTTTTGAGACTAACCCTTAATGTTTGCTACTTGTCTACTTGGGCGCTTAACGCTTTAGATGAAGAGATGTTTAGTGTTGAAGTTTGATTGTTCTTTACGACAAGAGTGGATGAGCGACAACTTGTGCTAGGTGACGAGGCTTTGAAGTGACGAAGATGGAATGTGTGCAATCGAACGTTAATTAAATAATTTTATACTTTGTTCCGTATGCCGATATTATGTTGGTTTTGGATATTGTTAATCAGATAATGGTCTAAAAATCAAATGATAAAGTTTTTGAAAAGTTGATTAAAGCAAGTAATCAAATTGATTTTTTGGAACTTAAAGGATAATTGAATATATTTTTGAAAAGTGATTTGAAATGATATTGAAAACCCTCATTTGAGTTCAAGTAAGAACTCGGATTGTTCTGTCTAAAGCAAGAAGGGCTTTTAATGCGGCATTGTGCCCGACCAGCTTATCTGGGAACTTCTTGGGCCATTGCTTGGGTGATGATGGGTATTTGTTTTTGAATTATCACCGTTTGGAAAAGAAGAAAAAAACCCGAGTTAGTCCCCATATTTTGTTGGGTTACTAATGTGATACCCGGTTTAGAAATTTGGGCGTTACAGCAGGCAAATATAGGCCGAGTAAACAGTAAAGGTTCCTTCTGGATTTGCTAACCATAGCCAAGTATCTACTGTATTCAGAGAAGGCACAAAAAGTTGCAGGTCACTCTTCATTTTACTAAGAATTTCCTCTTCAAAAGCCCTCAGGTCCCTCCTCCACGAAAAGTGCCATTCCCAAGTTCCATTTACCCACCTTCCTACCTCCTTAATTTAACTATCTCTTTGTGTTGATAAGGAGAAAAGTCTTGAATAATTATCTCTGAGTTTCTGGTTATCAATCCACACATATGACCAGAAAGAAGTTTTGTTCCCCTCTCCTACTTTCCTACACAATTGATTCTCAAACCACATGTCGTTCCCTTCCGGAAAGCAAATTAACTTCAAGTCTTGCCACAAAGTAGATGCTTTAGAAGCATTGGGACAACTATATTTTGCACAAAGTACTCTATGCCATAAGCTATTCTTCTCATTTAAGTATCTCCACCTCCACTTTCCCACTAATGCTTTATTGAAAAACCCCAAGTCTTTGATCCCCAAGCCACCTTCTTCCTTCGATTTGCAAATCTTCTACCAACTTAGCCAAGCAATCTTGTTGTTGTTTTCTGTTCCTCCCCACAAAAACCTTCTCATAATCTTATGACAAGTCTTAATAACCAACACTGTAGCCTTGAAAAAAGAAAAGTACGTAGAAGAGGGGGATTGAAGATAGAACACTTTTTATCAAACAAATCCTACCTCCAAATGACAACATTTTGTTCTTCCAAGAGGCTAGACTTATCTTGATCCTTGAAATAACCGGCTCCTAAAACAACACCTTTCTAGGATTTCCTCCAACTGGAAGATCAAGATACTTAAAAGGAGTGGCCTCAATCAAACAATGAAGAGTCCTAGCAAAACTGCTCAAATATTGATCTCCTACGGCTACCCCTATAGGTTTGCTCTTAAAGAAATTAACCTTCAATTCTGAAGCCAATTCAAAGCATCTGAGGATACACTTCAAGGTCATAACATTCTGAAGCGATGCATCACCCATAAAAAGAGTATCATCTGCAAACTGTACCATTGAGACCTCTAATTCTGAATACATTCCCAATTTAACTCCGGTGAATCTATGAAGCTGGACCGCCTTCTTCATGAGTCCATTATGACCTTCCACTACTACCAAGAAGAGGAATGGTGCCAAAGGATCGCCTTGACGTAATCCTTTCTCCATCTTGAATTCTGGTCCCGGGCTTCCATTGACTAAAACTGAAACAGAATTGGATTCCAAGCAACCACTTATCCAATTTATCCATTTGTCACAAAAGTTCATCCTCCGGAGCATATACAAAAGAAAGTCCCATCTAACTGAATCATAGGCCTTCTCATAATCCACCTTGAAGACTATCGTCGGCTTCTTCTTCTTCTTTGCTTCATCTACCACTTCATTGACCACCAAAACGCTATCCAACATATTTCTTCCACCAAGAAAAGTGAATTGGTTCACATCTATCAGCTTAGGCAAAACCTGCTTTAGCCTCTTGGACAAAATTTTTGACACAATTTAATAAATGCAACCCATTAGAGCAATAGGTCTGAACTCGTTAAGTCCTACCGGTGTATCTGTTTTAGGGATCAAGGCAATGAAGGATGCAATGCTCCCTTTTGGCCACGCTCCCCTAAGAAAGAACTCATCTAGCACCATTTTGAGATCTAAGTGCAAAATGTGCCAAAAACCTTTGATAAAGCGGAAGTTGTACCTGTCTGGTCCAGAGCTTCTATCTCCATCGCATTCCCAAACTGCTTCCTTAATTTCCTCCAAATCAAATGGTGTAGTGAGGAAGATGTTATCGGTTTGAGAAAATTGATTAAACCCGATTCCATCTAACCTTGGAGCCACCAAGTCCACCTTGCGAAACTTACTTTTAAAAAACTCTGTCACTTTTAATTTGATTGCAGCTGGTTCTTCGTGCCAAACATCATCAATGTTAAGGCCCACAATTGCATTTTTCCTTCTCTTCCAATGAATAAGAGCATGAAAGTACTTTGAGTTTGAATCTCCCTCCTTGATCCATCTTTGTCAAGATTTTTGATACAAAAGAGACTCATTGAGTCTAGAAACTCTCCAAAACTCAGATTGTGCTACTCTCCTTTCACTTATCTCTACCTCCGTTAACCCCTCTTCACTAGCTTTTCTATCAAAGTCTTCAAGCCACTAAATGTCGGCATGCCACTATAAAATTTGCCGAACACGTAATCAAGTCAAGTCACCTAAGCTCAGGTTCTGATGAAGACTAAAACCATTCATTCCCTTATTGTGGGGATGCAAACTCAAAGATTCTCCAACGAGTGATTAAAATCAAATTTCACTCATTTTATAAGGACAAGAAACAAATTAGGCTTAATCACCCATTTAGTCCTTGATCTAACACAATTGTGCAAAAATAGTCCTTGATGTTTAAAATGAATATTATTTGTCCGAAACCTTTTTGATGAGCAGTTTTGGCCACTTAAATAAATAATTAATAAAACTTTAAATTTCTAATCAATAACTAATTCAAATTTTTTACTTAATTTACGAATAATAAAATATAACATAACCTTCATCTTCCTCATGCATGCTTCCAACCCCCTCTCTATATCCCTTCTTCATCTTCTTCTTCACTATCCCAACCCATGATCCAAATACAAACCTCATCTCCCATCCACCCTATGCAAACCCAAAGAGATCGTCAGATCGAAAAAGAAAATAATGCAATCTTCCTTCGCCGAGCCTCATCTGACCTATATATAGTAGACATCAAAGAAAAATCGGGTGAAAAATAAAATGTAAGAAAAAGTGAAGTGTAAACATATCATAACTCCATAAGATTTTGTTTAAGGGTCGACCGACACATATTCGTTGCTATTAATTGATAACTAGGAGCTATAAAACATCACCATAAGGGTTCGAAAAGAAAAAAAAAAAAACTCATTCATGATCATTAAATTAAATTTTACTAATGTATTCAATAGGTGCCGTCGACAATGGTTAAAAATACTTTTTTAAACTCGATTACAAGTCGAAATTTTAATTCTTAGAAGTCTCACTCTTGTAAGACATTTGACATTTACTTCACCAAAGTCGAAATTGCGAGAATAATTTTATACACATAAAAATAATAGGGACATATAGGCTATAGGGATACTTTATGAAAGCTCAACCTTTCGAATTTTGAAGTTATAAACTAATAAAACTATTATACGAGCTCTAACCTAAGGGGTAATGTGAGTGGTTGGATATGCAATTTTCGAATCTCAGACTCAAACCAACATAATCAAATTTGCACCACCATACCCACCCTAGAGCCCAAACCAAACCAGTTTTTTTTTTCTACTTCTTATGTTTGGGTCGACCCAACCCGTGTACATCGCTAATAATTGAAGCTAGAGCTAAAAGCTTCTCTAAAATTGACTACAGAATCCGCTTTGACCAATCCTACATTTAAGGGTTAGAAAAGAAAACTTATGAGGATCAATAAATTTCACTAATATCCATTGTTGGCAAGCCCTATATATGTTCACATTTAGAGCAAGCGATGGTCCCATATTTGAAGCACATACATATCAGTTTGATGTGGTAACCAACAAACCTGCCCATAATTTACTATTAATTAAAAGTGATCTAACACTTATCATCCCTTTGTTAAATTAGTCTACAGAACAACCCAAAATTAACGCACTACAACCTTCATTCAATAATTAGGTCATGATAACAAATACAAAACATCAAATCAAAAGACTTAGCTGTCAATTTGACTAGGCGGAATGGAACACAAGTCATTTGAAAACCCCCAAAAGTAGAAATTGGTGAGAAATTGATTAACCAATGTCTTAGGTGCATGCAAACATAGCTCCCACCAATTACTAGTCTTGGATCCTCTTCTCAAACACACAAATAACAATGAAGGATAAAGAGTTTTCATCAAAATAAAACGAACTAAACCCTAGTAACCAAAAAGCTGACCCTAATTAACTTAATGTATTTAGTCCTAGCTAGAAAAGTTTAACAAGGGTAGCAAGGTCTAGATTGAAATGAGCTCTTAACATTTACTATTATAATCTAGGGAAGTCAATTCCCGAACCTTAATCCTCTCAACTCTTTTAATTTGAGGAATCATGCAAGGTGCGCTCTTGACTTCTCACCATCTTTGAATTAGAAGCCGAAGTTCCTCACTACCTTTTTCCACCCCTTAATTCTTCAAGTAAACTGCAACAGAGTTAAGTAAAAGGATCATTACAATAAAGAAGTATAAAAAATAATATAAGTAAAAGAGTTTGAGAAGCAACAATAGAGAATTTGAACTCGGGACCTTGATCACCTGACAATAATTTCTTATTGTTGCACTAAAGTTCATCTTCAAAAAGTTAAAAAAGAGAAAAATTGCTTGTTATAGCTGGATTGGTTCATGAACTTACCACACAATCCATTAGTCTTTGAACTCAAGACCTTCACCAATTAAAGAAGCCTTAATTCGTTCAACAGTGCAGGCAATGAGGTTATTAACAGTAGCAACAGATCCCAGAGAAAGCTTAGCCGTTGGAATTGAATCAACCAATATTTGAAATGCCACAGTCAAGAGAGAACCACCAGGACCAGTTTCACCAATGCCACTTCCATCTGGAAGAATAGCAAACCCTGAAGGAAGAAGTGCTACATAATCTGGGTCTCCTCCATTAAGAACCACATTCATAGCAACAATGTCAACAGGCGCGTAAATAACGAAAGAGCCCGTTGAATCAGTGCAACTCTCTTGGAGTATCAACATGTTGCTCTGGCTTGAATTTGCACTCTACAAGGTTAATTATAAATTAATTCAGACACAATTCACTTAATTTGAGTAAAAAAATATAATATTCAAATATTAAATTAAATGTAAGGTAACAAAGTATACATTTACTCTAAGTAGAGAGACACAATTCCCAGTATCTCGGCCATTTGCAATGTGTGCCATTTCTTGGACAACTCCACCGTTGGAAAGGATATCCCACTGTTATTCAAAGAGTTAAAAAAACTTAAAAGGACATGACAAATATAAAATCCAAAGGGGAGGTACTAAATCACAAGACCATATATGCTTGCTTTATTCTGTTTATGTTTTTAATTTCCAAGTTATATATAGATCTTTCAATTCTATATAATATCTAGTTAAAATATATTTTTCTTATCTTATAAAAACTATTTACACAAAAAATAAGAAAGAATTGAAACAAACCCTAAGTTTCTTTGCTTATGTAATCATGTTGGGGACACATTTTACTCATATTACATCACTTCACATCAATCGAGTGAGTTTGAACATATGTGTACAAAAAGTAAATAGAGACCATCAATAATTAGGTAATGATAACTATGTAAATATAAAATGATGAGGCGTCTGTGTCAGCAGCTATCTACCATTAGCATGGCGTATTAACCTAACAATCAGACTATCTTTGGCAAATTGAAAAAGATATGTAATCCAAACCATTTCACATATAGAAGATAATTGGGTGAAAATCTAAACATGTAAGAAGTTCAAAGACCGAGATGGGAATGTTCAAAGACAGAGAATGGGAAAGGGAACGGAAGGAGTATGATAAATTTAGTGCAAACAATAGAATAAATTTGAAATAATGATAAACAAACACAAAAAATAAAAGCAGTTGTTTCTATATATTCTGATTTTATTTCATTATGATTTTTGACTGAGTATCAAAACAAACATGCACTCAAACAAATCCAATTACACCATGTAAGAAGCATTACCATATATATCAATGTTGAGTGCAAACAATAGAATAAATTTGAAATAATGATAAACAAACACAAAAAATAAAAGCAGTTGTTTCTATATATTCTGATTTTATTTCATTATGATTTTTGACTGAGTATCAAAACAAACATGCACTCAAACAAATCCAATTACACCATGTAAGAAGCATTACCATATATATCAATGTTGTATAATAATAGACCCATGAAGCCACAATAATGCAGCCTAAAACGTTTACTTGTTTTGGATCATACGTACCTCGTTTCTTTTGTTCTCATCACGGAGGAAGTCAAAAACTCGTTTAGGTGGAACAGGAAGCCAAAAAGAGGTAGCAGCACTGAGAACAATACCAGGAGGTCTTCCTGGGTCATCCACACTCTTCCGGGTCGTGACCCTGACATCATCAGCACCGGTCCCAGAGATTGTGGTCCATGAATGAGCAGTGGAAGCGCTCACTCCAGCACAAAAGCTTATCACCATTCTCTCAGCAAGTTTCATCATGCTCTTCCTCCCTTCTTGGCTTGTTATCACTACATAATATTAATTCACAATTATAAGTTAATTCATTTTGTCATCTGAAAATGCCTTTTACATTTACGGGTAAAGATTAGGTTGGGACGGATTTATACATATATGGGATGAAAATCGGGTTGGGTCAGATTTAAGATGAAATGAACTCTGATCAAGTGAAAACATTCAGTTTGAATTGGTCGAAGTTCTACATGATAAGACGAATAACTCGAACCAAATCAACCTAGTCAAATATTCAATCGGGCTATCAGTTTGATATTTTTATTTTTGAAACTATTAAATGTGTAATTTATATTCTTCTTGATCTGGTAGTAGAACTAATTAAGGCCGATCAGGTTTACTTGTTTTTCGCCCAAACCAAATCATGATCAGATTCAACCCAATCTTTTAACTTCGGGTTAAATCGGTTTGATTAGGTCGGTGGACTGAGCATCTAATGTCCTCATCAAAATACTTCAAATGTAGAATAAAAAATTATATTAAAAACATGTTTTCATTCATACCTCCAACATCTACTGTGGGAATGTTTGTTGCCATGGCACTAGCAAGCCTTTCACATTGTCGATCTAAGGTTGCAACCCAACGTTTTGCACCAAATGCCTGTCCAGACCCAACAAGCTGCTTGTAAAGATTGTGAACACCTCTATCATCCACTTCTACATGCTCAACCCATGTCACCTAGGCATGCGAAGATTAAAGGTTAACAATAAATTGAGCAAACATTGAAAACACAAAAATAATGAAGTAAAAATAAACCGAACACTCTAACTTATGACTACCTTTGAGTAGCCATTTGGCATTTCTTGAATTAAGCAACCAGAAGACCTTCTTCTAGATCTGGTTGAAGGACTAGGGCGCAAATTATCCAAGGACACATCCACAACTGCCCAAGTCCCATCTCCATGTTGCTTACAATACCTCACAAAATAACTCTCACGAGTTGGCACAAGAGGCGAAGGTACATGCAACTCAGCTGTCATCTGCAAAAAAATATCAAACCATTAATTTTGTATTTCTATGTTATAATATAATCTCATTAACACTCAGTGGAGCACACATAAAAAATTGATCTACTAGATAATTAAGGTTTTAAATTCTCGTCCGCAATCGTAATTGCAACTGCAACATTAAGGATGTTGGAGTTCCCACTACAACATCACAACCGTAACTACAACCGCACCATTCCACATTTGTTCGCTATTTCTTAACATAACAACAGCCGCAATTAAAAACCCTTGTAAATACATATGCACTTAAACTAATGTAAATATAAAATGATTAATCCTCTACAAAATTAGGGTTTTACATTGCATTCCGCAATCGTAATTATAGAAGCAACATAAAGACTTTGGAGTCCCCACAATAATATTCGCGCCAAAATTCCAATTACATCAACCGGCATTTGCGCGCAATTTTCTAAAACATAACCGCAACCGCAATTTAAAATACCCATAAAAATATATATAGATGATCATTTACCACTTGTAAAGCGCCATTGTAGTTCCCGGCCACCCCAGTTGACAACACTTCAACAGTCATTGCTCTTGAGACTATAGCAGAGAAAACCGTAGACCATTGGTTCTGAAAAATTAAAAAACAATCAAAAGTCAAAATCCATAAACAAAAGCCCTAAGAATCATGAAGAAAATATAATATAGATCTAACATACCACATCCATGAGAATTTCAACGAGGCTGACATGGTTCATGATAACAACAGCAGTTTCACGAGAAGCTTCACATTTGAGACCAGAAGGTTTCGGTCCAATCCCTCTTGGAAATGATCTGATGTATTCATCCTCGTTCAGCACAGCATCAGATCCATCGAGTGTAGATAACCAGAGAGGATCACCCATTTGCGCCATCCCTATGAGTTCCTCCATGGCCGCAACAGCTAGCTCTATTATGATTGGCTTATCCGCTTCGGTGGGCCCGGTGATTGACCGCAGTATATCTCCACCTCCATACATGTCCACACCGATTCCTGGCTGGCTTCCGAAACCGCCACCAACGCCGAGTTCTAACGGACGAGGAGGGAGAGGAGATGAGAGATGGGAATAGTTCACCACTGGCTTGCCCACGTACTTTGCAGCAATTGATGAAATCCTTTCAATCTGAAAAAAAAAAACAAAAACAGTGAGAAATGACAATTTTATGCAAGGTAATCTAGCCCATGATTCACATTTTAAGGGGTGATAAGTAATTTGCAAATGTAACCTAAAATGTTAGCAATTTGATTTTGATCAGACGACTCAAAATGAATAGGCAATTTCCTTGACAAGCTAAAAATTCAACTCCATAAATGTAGTTTAATACACACTTAAAGTATACTATATGTGATTTTGTAATGTCTTTTTATGCAAAATGAGCAAAAGATTAAAAAATAATTTTGCTCTTTAACGCGTGTAAATCCGTCCAGATAATGTGTTAGCCCATCCAAAATAAATGACAATCCTGAGAGTTGAAGTTGTGTCCCCATGAATCTAGCTTGACTATAGATGAATGTTGGTAGCAAAAGTTTGAAATGGTGGTGCTTTTAAATCTCATCATAAAGGGAAAAACATGAAAAAAGGGAAGAAAAAAAAAACAAAAGATGTACCTCTTCTCTAAGACGTGCATTCTCAATCCTCAAGTGATGTTCATCAAATGACATTTCTCCAATAGCGGTTGGTCCGCCACAATTAGGACAAGATGCATTGCTAAGAGCTTCCCTATACCTCATGTTATCTGCTCGAAGCTTCTCATTTTCAGTCCTCAGCGACGTGTTCTCATGGCGTTCATGTTGGGTCTTCATCTGAGTGCGCTTGTTTTGAAACCAAAACTTAACCTGCAATGGCTCTAACCCTAACTCCCGGCTTAGCTCCTTCCTTTGCTTGTCATCTGGGTGAGGACACTCCTTGAAAAAACTTCAACAACAAACAAAATCAATTTTTCATCATTTCAAAAAGGACAAAAAAAATCAATTTCATGAAGGTGGCTTTGTTTTGTTTAGCTTCTTACGCTTCCATTTCCTGGATCTGGTGCTGGGTGTGGCGATGGTAACGCTTCTTCTTGGCACGTGGCTCTTGGTCTTCGCCCGATGCGCCTTCATGGTTTTCACTGCCGGACTTGGTGGCGCTGTCAAACTCATCTTCCCGGAGCCGAGGGATGTCGCTCTCTGAGGTGTTGGGAGCCATATCTAAAGGGTGAAACTGACCAGCTTCCATGAGGTTTGGCTGGAACATCATCTACCGATCTTTTAAGATTCCAGACTAGTCTTTATTGTTTCTCAATCTAACAAAAAAAAAACATAAAGACAGCAACCACTAATGTTATGTCCACATCCAGAGTAAAAAAGAAAGAAAAAATGAAAGGGCAAGTTGAAAATGTAAAATACTATAAATAAAATTTTAATTTTAATTTTATGAAAAGGTGTTGTGCCTTGTGTGAGGAAATGTTGAATCAAATTACATACCAGATACTACATGAACTTTCTTTCTTTTGGAATTAGTGTATAAGGAAGAGTGATAGAAGAGAAGTTGTGATAACTTGGGTAGAAAAGATGGGGGTTTCAGGTTCATTTGACTTTTGTTTTTGAGAAAAGAAGAAGAAGAGTGAGGGGAAATTGGAATGACGCGTCTTTCGAATATCGAGAAGGATATTTGGCCTGGTTGGTACTATACACAAGAGTGAGAGAGAGAGAGAGCAAGTTTAGTTCCAAAAAGCAAAAATATAAATAAAAAAGACTTTTCATTTTTCAAGTTCATGTAACGCAAATGTAAAATTGAACAATCAAAACCGGGTTTGAAGGGGTAGCATTGAAGAGGTGGGAGTGAGTGGAAGAAAAAAAATTAATGAAAAGAAGGTGGAAAGTTAAGCGGCATGAACCTGACCAAGTGTGAGACTTGAAGATGATGATGATGTCGATCCCTTCCAATCTTCAATGGCATGTTAATTTCACGCCGGAATCATAACTAACTCCGGCAGCCCACCACCACTTCACACAATTGAGACACTCTCTTCTGTATTCTTCTAGTAACTAGCAAGGGTTGACTGGATTTTCTGTAATGTCAAAGAAAAGTCAGTGTGTTAGAAAAAAATTGCAGATTCCAAAGCATGACCTCAGAGAACCCAAAAAATTAAAAGAAAAAAAAAAGATGAAGAAGAATAAAACCTTGCAAAACTACAACACTATCATGTATGAAATAAAAAGAAAATATACCAGAAAATAAAAAGAAAATAATTTGGTGGATGGTGATTTTCTGGAAGAAATAACCCAAACCAAATCACAAAATAATTTTCTTGAAAGAAAATAAAATATTATACTCCAACGAAGATCTCGGAGATTCTTAAGAACACGTTTTTTTCTTGCAGAGTTCACGTTTTCTTCCACATTCAAGCAACCCTAGCTAGCTAGGTCTAAGCAGAAACTCACTCAGAAAAATGTAAGAAGAACCCCACAAGAAAAAAAAGAACAGAACAGAACAGTCTCAGTTAAACAAAACCTGCAAGTTCAACTTTTTTTACTAAGACATATTTTTATGACTTACCAGGCGGTTGAAGAGAGAAGAAGATGGAAGAGGTTGAGGGAGAAGGAGATAGGGAGAGAGAAAGGCATTGAAGGAGGATAGAGAGGGAAAGTGGGGAACAGATGGAGGAAAATATGGCAGCGAGGAGTAATTGCAGAGGGTGCAATTGCATTAAATGGAGGGCAAGGGAGGTGTAATTGCATTTGCATACACAAGAGAGAGAAAGAGACGCAGCATATTTTTGATTTTGATGTGTGTGTTTGTGTAATGTGTATATTAAAAGTTTTTATTAGTATTATTTGCCGTGGTGATGAGAGTAGTGTTGACGGTGCAATGCAATATGCAAACGAATGACGGCTACCAAACAAAGGGTCATTTGCGCGTGTGTGAAAATTCAATCTATTAATAAGTCTCAAATTCATATTTTTGTTAAGATTTCAGGATTATGCCTCTTAACATGCAATTAAAATATTCTCGGTGTAGGAAAATGGTTAGATAATTAGATTTCTTAAATATTTAGTTCATGATTTGATCCTTATGTAGTAGAAATATTTCTTAGGAGAAATCTACTCATTTAGCGTGATCTTAAAATTTTAGGAATTAATCTCATAATTATCAATTGTGAAATACCTTTTAAAAAAATCAAAATCTTGGTTGATTCTATATAATTCGGCGTGACACATATTTGATTGCAACATATATTATATAATGGATGTGCTATATCTCTTTTTATAAATATATAGATTATATTTATATTTATATTTAATAAACATGAAAAATAGACACAAAAAATCAATCGACCTTTTATATATATAACTTTTGCTTTAAAAAAAAAATTACATTAGAAGTCCTGGTCCAAGATTATATACATCCATGCATGATCTATATATATATATATATATATATATATATATATATATATATATATATACCATGGCACATTAATTTTCGGACAAATATTGTTTTAATTTTCATTTAATTATACCTTCGTTGGATATAAATTAAATCTATTCATATAGTCTTTTTTTTACAAAGCCTCAAGATGGAGATGGAGCGAACCTCGAAACATAATGTTGATAACTGTCCTTACAAACTTATCGGGTTAGCACATCTGCTGCATTGTTCTTCTCCCTTGGGACAAGTTGCACATCCCAATCACGACCAATAAGGCCCAGAATCGTGAAATCGCCTCTTCGCCCATAATTTTGTAGAGTCAATATTATGTTGCAAAGTGTCCATAAAGTTTTTTGCAATCTGAATGGCAAATTACCTCTTTGTGTCCAAGATGCTACACATGCTTGAGGCCGCACCAAGGACTGAAGTGTCGCGCGTGATTATCCCGATTCCCGAACAACAGCGCTACAACCCATTCATTTAGAAGAAGGATTGAAGTTGCCATAGACATACACATGTGTTGCACTTAAAGAAGCCCTAACTGGTTGAGAAGAAGAACCAATTTCCTGAGATCGAGGTCGAGGTAACGCTGCATTGGGCCGTTTCTTCCAACAAGAAACATTATGTAGAATTTGGCGCAGGATGAAGTTTAGCCTCCATGAATCGGAACCAAGAGTATGCTCGTTCCGCCAACGCCAGGACCACCAAAGCACGACGATGGCCAAAATATCATGACGATGTTGCAGCAACTTTTTGGACTAGACATGAAACGGCATCAGCGGTTGGAGAGAATGTAAGATGGTGGCAAAGTGATGACTCCATATCTGGCAATTTATTGGACATATGACTATATGAGAAAGATATGATTAACATCCTCAACCTCAAAAGGGCATCTAGAACAATTAGAATTAGAACACAGTTGATTATAATGCCTCTTGGCATTTGTGGGGAAGGCTAGAAAAACTTAGGCTCTAGTGAAAGTCTTATCCTCAAACTTAATGAAAGAATCTACCTTATGTGATATACTGATATACAAGAATTATGTTGTACAGAAATTAAAATAAATTAATTAGTACATATAAAAGAACTTGGGAGTTAAAGTACAATATTAAAAATGGAAAATTAAGCTTTACTTATTTAGATAAAAATAATTACTCTACAAAAATATTTTTGTATCATTTTTTGTTATAACAACTTCAGGGAAAAAAAGATTTATAGTTTTGTGGGAAAAAATTGCATGGTCCCAATTGCAGAGGAGTGTTCCATGTTCTTAGAGAGGCCAACAGAGTGGCCGACTATCTAGCCAAACTGGGTTGTGATAGAGTCACACCACTTTGGGAAATTGTACCTTGACTTTTGGGTGCTAGTGCTAGTTGCTTCTTTCGGTTGGCCTTGGCCTTTGCTTCCTCGCTATTGTGCCTAGCTTGGTGAATTTTCTTCCACTTTGTTTCTGCTGGTTCTGTTTTCACTTTTCATATCTGGTCTCTGCATGCCCTGTTTCTAGCGGCTGTGCCTTGTTCTGGTTTTTGATTAGCAAGGGATTGTTTAAATTGGGAACAAAGTATCTAATTTAGCCTCTGCAAATTAAATGAAATCTGCAAGGCTAATGCAAGTAGCTGTTTGAACTTTTGGGCTTGTTCTTCTCTCTTGCATCCCTCACTTTGTTGCCTTTGTTCCTGTTCTAATGGCTAAATCTGTCCCTAGGACGTTTTTTTATCTGCGTGGCATCTTCTATTTTCTTTTTAAAGGGTTTTTCTCCTTTGGCTAAACTTTGTATTGGGATTTTTGCTCACTTTTGATAGGTGCAACTTTTTTTTTATATCGGAAAGATAAATTGCATTCTCTATAAATTGATTCATTAACCTCTTTCACCAAACTCGTAAGTCTCTCAGCTTTTATTGTTTGAGCTATCATTCGAACTGATAAGTGCAACACTAGTATCACTGTTATTCCATCATACATATGTATATATGTGTGTCTATGTATATATATATATATATATATATATATATATATATGAGAAGTATTTAATGAGAAAGGTCTTCTTACATGAGAATGATGAGAATAAATCATGATCATTAGATCTAACGATGAATGATTATGATTAAGAGAATAAATGATCATATTACTACTTAAAAATGTCACGTGACTTTTTAAAAAAATCAGATGACTTAATATTTTAATCCAGATCATCCGTTATTAGATGTAACGATCACGATTTATTCTCATCATTCTCATATAGGAAGTGGTGAGAAAAAATCATCTCAACATGGATCGACGCACGCTAACTCAAAGCGAGTTTTTTTTTTCTTCAAAAACCCACGTAAACTTTGAGTCGGGCAATCTGACGCTATAATCGTCGTTGTCGTTGTCACTTCAGCTATCATTTGGCTGCTACCATAGCATGAGTTGTCACGGTCTTTGTTGTTGCTAGCTCCTTCCTCTGGGATAGTTCCTCCCGCTACTGTTATTTTCGACGAGTTTGGCCGCTACCATGATCTACCCCACTGTCATCACTGCCACAACCTCCACCATTGTCATTTAAGTTATGTGATTGCAATTTTCAATGTGATAACATTGTTGAACCGCTTCCATTTAGCATTAACAATATGCTCTAAGTGATTTGGATGGAAATGTGTTAGCTTACTATAAGAAACTTGTCTTACAATCTATTAATGTCAAGTTTATATCTAAAATATAGGTTGAGTTGTTGTTATAGGTTCAACTGAACCAATGTTTTAAGTTTATTATTAAGTTCATAATTATTATCATTTACAATGGTTTTCAACACTCAACACCACTTTTTCTCTTCCCAACACTCCACATCATCTTCTCTCTCCAATTCAACACTCATTCAACTTTTACCCACTCCATAGTGAGGCTATGAAATTAAGAACCTTATCGAAATTATCGATTCATATATTTCACTATCCAAGCCAATGTTATTTCGTTTTTTTTATTAATTACCTTATTAGCTTTGGCCAAATTTGACACTATTGTGACAGTTATATAGTTAGCCTATACAACTGAAGCTAATGGGGTACAACTAACTCAGTTTGTTTCTCTTGTGAGTAATGTCGGCTTTGAGACGACACTAATAATTAGAGTCAGCTTTCCAACCTTTTCAAAGTTGAGTGTTTTAAAGTTTACCCGACGCCAACACTAAATCAACCTATGCATCATATTTTGGTTATTTAACGTCGGTTTTTTACCGACGCTATTTCACATATTTTTGTAATGGACTGACGCCATGGGATGAGCCCACTCTACAAGACATGAAGGCCAATGTTAGATCATTTTGAATGAATGTCCACTATGGCCCATGCTAAGTGCGAGTCCAAATCTAATTGTCCAAATGATACAATTGAACAATCCCATTCTATTTCAAAATTAAGTTTTAGCCTCATACGAGCCGACTCTAAATTTTAATGAATATGGTCGAATAACCCTAAAATCTCCAACGTTGGTTGCATCTCCCACTGTCCACTCATATTTCATATGCGCACAAGCCTTTTTAATGCTTGCCCGTCCAACCTCTCAGCATTTTTACTAATGACCTTCTCCCCTTACGCTTAAAAAAATTACCTCCCCTATAAACATTGAGACTCATTTCACACCCTACGTACTTACAAATCACTCCTCTTTCTCTTGGGCATACAAATTGGTTGAATCTTGCTAGTTCCGATTATCCTGGTTGTTACCAAAAAAGTGTTAGTTATTAGAACTTGAATTTGAATAAAACTCTTGAGAACGATGAATCAAATTCACGACTCAACTTTGGACCTGATCGAATTTGCATTTTTCATCAGTTATGTTCAACACTATCATTTTTCTATGAAATTATTTTTTCATTAATGCCAAGGTTGAAATTGGACAGCATTTCATTTTACTAAAATAGTAAATAGGCGTGGGAACTTATGGGTACCCATTCTATAGGGGAGTAGTTAAAAACAACTCAGTCCCATACCTACTACTGAACGAATGCATCATTCTTATCTTCTTTTCCGAACCCAGTCAAATTACATATGAATAAATCTATATATCATATTAATTACAAGAGAAAATAAATAAAAAAGACGAGAAAACTTTGCAATAGATTGATTTTGGTACATTTTTTGTAATTTTGTTTATTGAATTGCTATTACAATTCCGAGCTAATTAAGTGTGACAAACTTTTCAATTTTCTAAGTTGATGGTCAAATAGTGACATGTAACTCCTTCCATCAACCTATGACATGTAAATTGTTCCAATATTACATGTTGGGATATATGACTTTTTATCGTTGCAACTTGCAATATGTATCCTCTCTTTCCTTCTAGCTTGGATCTTCCATCAGTGTATCCTTTAATGCACCAGGATAAGAGTAAATACTCTGCATTTTTTTCTTTTTGTCCAGAAACAAAACAAAAAGTAATAAAAGAAATTTCATCATAAAAGGATTTATTTTCAGCAATAAATTTGTTTTATAACATCTGGACATGACTTAAAAATTGGCTAATCTCTTATTTCCATTGCAACATTAAAGTATCATGACATCAATTATATTCTCAGGATGGGTTTAGGGGCAAGATCAGAGCGAGGGAAGTATATTTTGCTAACATATAGTACTAGTTCATATTGATGTAATTTCGTTTGCATTTGATTCTTGTATATAAACTCATCATTGAGTTATCTTCCGGCCCTAAGTAAGAATTCATAATCACATTTTACTCAACATGCTGAGTTTTTCATCTTCTCTGTTCCTATCTGCAAGTTTCATTCCTTTGAGATTTCATTACTGTAAAAAATAAAATGAATTGTTCCGGCCGACTCAAAAAGTCATAGGATCAGCTGGCCCCAAAGGTCTTGCTACCAAGCAGGATTATGGAGGTAGACGAGATAACTTAACTA
The DNA here is from genome assembly GCF_012489685.1 of Lotus japonicus. Lineage (NCBI taxonomy): Eukaryota > Viridiplantae > Streptophyta > Magnoliopsida > Fabales > Fabaceae > Lotus > Lotus japonicus. The sequence goes on along the minus strand of NC_080043.1, from coordinate 88,017,542 downwards.
AATATGTAACTTCTAGTCCCAGATGAGGCTGAGCGGCATAACTTCGACTAAATTAACTCGTGTGCAAGGATGCCCAAGAGCAGCCAAATAAGCTCTTGGAAGACCTTCCACAAGACTTCCTTAAGATTTCGATAGAAACACGACAGTTAAAATATCTATAAATACAGATGAAACCGTTCTTTTATCTACGCATTACTCATTATATTATGCAAACTTAAGCATTACAGTGTCTTTTGCAGGTACAACTCCAACCATGTCAACACAACTACGTCATGGCATAAGATCAATTCTAGGTCGTGCGTGCACCGCCATCAAAGAGATTCAAACAATCCCATTTAAGGAGGACCATTTATTGTCATATGTGGGAAAATCGCAAACTCGAAATCCATGCAAAAAAATACAATTGAGGAATCACGAATCTTGAATTCAATTTCCCTCACAATGATAAAATCATGAAGCAACCATGTTTAACCGATGGATTTTAGGAGGAAAACTTATTCTCTGCGTCCGGTAGGTCAGAAAAGGGTCATTTACGTGCAATTCAATGATGAGATTCAGGCCTTGAACCCACCACTGGGTTGGCTTGAGCAAATTGATGTGGATTTTGGACTGCGACAATGGTTGCTCTGATATTTGCACTATAGAAAGTATTAGCAGGACTCCACCTTTAACAAGTATTCTAGGGACTTATCTCAAGTGTTCTTTAATCCAACCTCTCCAAACTGTTGAGTATTCTAGGGACTCCTCCCAAGTGTTCTTCAATCCAACATCTCCAAGTTGTTGAGTATTCTAGGGACTCCTCCCAAGTGTTATTTAATCCAGTCTCTCCAAGCTGTTGAATATTTTTCAGGACTCCTCCTAACGAGTATTCTTATACAAGCCTCTCAAGGCTTAGCGACTATTCTTGTCCACGTCTTTTCAAGCTTAACGAGTATTTTGGGGGCTCCCAAGGGTTATTTGCTTCAACTTGTTCAAGTTGTAGAGTATTGTTCGCGACTCCTTCTAAGTGTTCTTTGATCCGCCTCTTCAAATTGTTCATTATTAGGGACTCCTCCAAGAAAATAATCCTAAGCTATTGATTGAAAATACAAAATCCATCTCTCAAATTAATTTGTCATAGCTGTATGTACTTTCTTTTGTCGTTGACGAACCAAAGAGAGTTATGGGATGAATAGATGTCAAGGCAAAATTCATATTTGAAAGCTTCTTTAATGGACTAAGAAACTTGGCCATCAATATAAATTTAATGATCTTAATTTTATACTGGACACTTCCTTTAATGCCTTCATATGGAAATAGATAATGTTGGTACCTAGAAGATTTATTATGTACTTTAAACAATCTTTAATTTCTTCTGTGTCGAAGTTGGTGGGATGTAGATTGCATGCAAACCCAAAACAGAACATTAGAATTCAATAATGAAGGAGATTCAGGCACAGCTTACCCCTACAGGCACAATAAATGGTTTGGTGCATCTGTTTTTAAAAAGAGGTTACCCTAGCTGTACTATAGAATATGTTGTCAAATTCGATCTTTTTATTATATTCCGAGTTTTCTTCTATTTTCTTTTATGCGTCTGAAAAACTAAATAATCAATTTTTTTTTATAAGCAAAAGGAAACGGGATGGGTTGACTGTTGAGTAAACGCCTGCTAGGGAAATCAAGAGTAGAGAAAATAACTAATATTGTTTGTGATCAATAAAAATGGAATGTAAAATTTTAAACCAATATTTTTCTCAACCTAAATATGATGTTAGTAGAATTTTAGATACCACAAAAGAATAGGCAGATAAAACAAAGTAAAATTTGTTTTTAACTGTAAGTAAATTTGTAAACATTTTTGTTTTGTTTGCATTGCTATCAAAATTTCCATCCAGGTGTGATAAAAGTAAAAAATAATCATGCGTTTTCAAAAAAGTTTCATTATTAGGGCGATCAGAATTGACCTCTAACGTGTATTGACAAATAGACAAAAAAAATAGCGTTTAAAAGCTGAGTTATACTTAGATAAAAGCTAAGAAAAAAATAAGTCAAAATGAAAAATTATTTGTTATAAAAAGCATGCACATCCGGTGGAAGAAAGAGGAATTGTATGTTACTCGGATATTCACATAATAATGTTTTATTCAGAAGTTGAAAAAGGAAATTATTCACCTAGGGATGAATTATGAATATATAAACTATTGGAAAAGAAAATATGAGAGAAGACGAGTAATGAATCAGGAATGCATTTGGCATAACGCAGAAAACATGTAAGCTTCTGGTGAAACAATTAAAAACAAATGACAGTCATAAAGGAGAACTTCCAGTACAAATCTCATACTGCATCACAGAAACAACATAAAATATTAGCTGGACTCTGTCTGCTCATATAATCTTATCTTAGTTAAAATACTAAAAAACATGTGGAGTAGAAGGGTGAAGCTAAAAAATGTGGACAAACTGATTGAGGGATTATTCATTTCACATGTAACTAAATATCCTTCTGAATAGTTTCTCATATATTATAATATAATACAAAACCATTCATATGACTCTTACCCAACAACTTGAGTTTTGAGATGATTGATTGCTTGATATCATACAAATATAACAATCTACAAAAGTACAAATTGTAGAGTTCAAGTTTGAAGATAATTTCCAAAGGTAATTCATGACCAATACCTCATATTTGTATATATATTGGACTTCACCCTTCCTTCCTATCTCAACTTACTACAATGTTGCAATGGCAGAGTTCAAGTTTTTCATTGTTAGTAGTCCAGATCCGGTGTTGCAGAGCGGGAGCCAAGCTGTATTTGAAGATGAGCACACGAACTAGGAATACGATAGACTATCTCAAATCCTACGAGACACATTTATAATATTCGTTACAACATGTCAAAGATGAATCGCCTTCTTACTATAGGGGTGGCCAGAATTAAGAGATTTTTATGGACTTGAGCGAGTTAACTACTGCATTCTGAGATCCCATGGAAATTCAACTTTTGAAATGAAAATTTTGGTGAAAATGCTAAGAGTCTCTGCTGATTCAGAAGTTGCCAATAAAAATCCCTAGAATTGTTTTCTTCCTTTCAGTTTGAATCATAATGTACCAATTTTTTTTTTCTGCGTTATTCATGCACTTACAATTTAAACTTTTTTATACAATAAGTTGGTACATTATGAGGCAAACTGAAAGGTAGAAAACAATTCTACGGATTTTCATTAGGAACTTCTAGATCATGAGGGACACTACATTCGTAGTCAATTTGCCTACCACTACATTCGTAGTCAATTTGTCAACTTTCATAAAAAATGGTCATTCCAAAAGTTGAATTTCCATGATATCCCAAAATGCAGCACCTTAATTCAAGCCACCTAGTAGTAAGTAAGGGATTCATCATTAACAAGTTGTAACGAATATTATGAATGTGTCTCGCAAGAGCCGAGATCGTCAACTACATTCCTAGTTCGTGCCCCATCTTTGAATAAAACATGACTCTAGCTCAGCAACGGGCGGAGTTTATAAGGATGACGTCATTATAACAAAAAAAGATGAAGAGAAAATGAAACAGAGTGTAATAGTTTACCACATCTAGACTATTAATACCGAAAAGCTTGGACTTGAACTCCGTCATTGCAACCTTGTTTCACTAACAGAGTGTAAAGTAAGTTGAGATAGTTGTGATAGGAAGGAAGAAAGGGGTGTATATATATATATATATATATATATATATATATATACACACACACACAAATATGAGGGGTGTGTATTAGTCACGAAAATTGAGAAAAATTGATGGTCGTTTGGATTCCAAAGTGTGACGTCCACATTCAAAGCAATATTTACAATGCATGGAAGACTATTTAGATTCCAACGATTTTTGCTTTAATTACAGAAGTTGAATGAGTTTTTGGTGCGTAACCATCACACTTTTAAGTGCGATATAAAATGTGTTTAGTTGCAGAACCGCTAAAAGTCTGAAATGGCAACGACGAGCAGAGCGATGACGGCGGTGTGATGGGCGACAAGCGACGATGGCGGCGGCTTCAACGACGACGACTTGGAGGAACTGCAGAGAAGAGGATGAGAATGAAGATGAGTTTTGGTGATGTGGGTGAGGGTAGAATGAGGATGGAGGAGAGAGGATGTGAGGATGGATTGGTGAGAAATTGATATTTTTTTTTTCATTAAGGGTATTTTAGTATTTTCACAACTTAATGGGCGACATGAATAGCTATGAGCCTATGACGGTGGTGGCTATAACAATTCCCAAAATGAAATCACTTTTTTGAGATGAAATTACTAAAATGGATATAAGGTGATAAATACAATATAAATGTGTATTTTTAGAATAGATAATCTTGTAAAATAACACTGAGCACAATTAGATGATCCGTTAATGAATCTCAATGAAGAAGGATCATGTGTGTTTCACAGATTGAGGTTGCACTAAAAGAAGGTAGTGTGTTTCGCTACCACTGTACACATTACATCATGATCTTGGATCATTAACTCAGGGGTGACTGACCACATTTGTGGTTCTTTATCTTGGTTCACTAGTCACAAATCAATTAAAGCAATTGCTGTTAAATTAGCTAATGGTAATACTGCTAATGCAATCATTCCAGGGATTATACATCTCACAGATTCTATTGAGTTTAGGGATATGTTGTATATACCTAAATTTAGTTTTAATCTGGTCTCTATCCCTATGCTGGCTCTACAACTACATGGGAAGTTGATTTTCACTAAGATTCTAGCAATCATAATTTGAGGACGATTGGTTTGCACAGTTCAGCACTTGTATCTTTCACAATGTTTCTCTCCCAGCACTTTCCCTTGAAGAGGGACACTCATTTCTCTCTCCCTTGCTTCTTTGTTGTTTCTTTTGTTCTCACTCGCATACAAGTTGACCGCCATTTTATCATCTGGTTCTTCTTTACAATTGAGTAGTGAGAAATATCAACACCTACTTTGGCTTGCCTCAAAGTTCTAAGATTGATTTGCCTGATAAAAAACCTACACAGGTCAAAGCCACTGAAACCCACTAGAACAACCTTTGTCTCTCATTTCCATATGCTGATTATTTTTTGGCTCTTCAGTGTATGTCATAAAGTTCACCAAATTAATCAACTTCCCACATCTATTTTTAACTAGAAATTACTATTCAAGCTCTTACAGAATCAAGACCTACTTTTCCTTGACCTTGAATTCTTTGATTTCTTAACCTATGCATCAACTCTTACTCAACACAAAAACGGAATGAGATCCAAGTCCAATAGGTGGCTATTCAAATAAAAAAGAAGTGCAACAAATGTTCTATGCCCCGACACGATGGCTACACAGTACAACACCTATTTCTATCACAACATTTCTCCCCCGACATTGACCCTTGAAGAAGTGCGTTGACTATCTCTCCCCTGTTTTTCTGTTCCTTCTTTTATTCTCACTCACTAACAAATTACCCACCATTGCATCATCTGTATCTTCTTCACAATTGAGTTCTAAAATATCAGCACTTATTTTCCTGAATCCAAAGTTCTAAGTTTGATTTACATAACAAAAAACCTAGCACATCAATGTCACTGAATTAATCGACTTCCAACATCTATTTTTAACTATAAATTACTATACAATCTCTTACAGAATCAAGTATTAAAATATAGATAGGAAAGGACAAAGATAATAAGTATATTATATAGGCAGAATTGTACAACTCACTTGATTGGCCATCCCAAATTCAGCAGGCTTAACAGCACCACGATCAAAGTTACCCACATTGATGTCCCTAATTGCATACATGAAAAGGACAAAAAATTTATCAAATGGTCCAAATCCAAATTGAAATAGTAATTTATATAAAGAGAAATATAAGGCATCTAAACAGCTATAACTAGTAACCAGACATACAGTGTGGCAATGGAAACATTGAGGAAATACCTGCACTGGTAGTGCAACACGCAGAGTTTTAACATCAAGAACAATACTACGATTCCCATCCCGCTGCATTTCTAACTCCGTTTTGACACCCCTAAAGAAGAAAAACACATTAGAAGCTCCAAAAAAGGCATGATATCGATAAGCACAAACTTTAGGTCGAGATCCTTAAAAAGTAAAATGAGTTACATTGATAACTTGATTGATAGCTTCGTGATGGAACAAAATTTAGAAAGTGAAATCACAAAAAGAGAAATCATAACAAAAAAGGTCTCAATGTGCAGACTAACCTGTAAAGAAGATATGACAAGTATACATAATGCCTCAATAACTCTCTTAGCATCATCCGAATGAAGCTCAGTAATAACAACTGCATAGAAAATTATGATCATGAAATCAACTGCTTCGTTCATTATTGAATCACTAGCAATCAATCCTAACCCCAAATATTTCAAGTAACCACATTACCTTAATGCTTCAACTAGATGCAACAAGTCCTCAGCAGGAACTTTGAAACTATCTTCCCCATTGAATCACATTACTCTCTAAGAATCCACAGAGCTTTTTATGGCTGACTGAAATCAGAACCAAAACATTTATCATTAACTTCTATCTATGGTAACCGTAACGGAATAAGGAAACTTCTACCGTAAACTAACAAAATGCAAACAGAATCAGTACATGGTTATTAAGTTACTATCTTGTTATGAAGTAGTAAATGAAGCAGATAAACTATATTACTATAGTGAGAAATTCCATATGCCTTTCCCTTCACTAGTAAAAATAAACATGAGGAATTGAGGGCATTCAATTATTTACTCACATTTCAATATAATATGGGGAGTAAAAAGCACTCTACAACTTTGCTCTACTAATGCACACTCCAGCATACCATCCAAGAAAACCATTTAACATATAAATCTATCCTTAGATTTACGTTTTGAAATTTGAATATATAAATTTATCTCTTAGATTTGATATTACCCACAATTTAAATCTATCCTTATATAAACTTATCTCTTAGATTTACCCACAATTTTGCAGAAAAAGTAGAAACCAATAATTTTGCTGGAACCCTAAAGCTATTCGACACGAAGTTATCCCTAGACCTAACAATTAAAGCAATCGGTCTCTTAGCACCTTAATCAGTCTCTTACCTCGACACGGCGAAGACAAGGGAAGGGAGCGACCTGGGTCGTAACCGCGATGAGAGCGAGAGAACTACAAGAGCGGAGACGAAAGCGGACGATCGGCGTTGAACGTGAATGAAGTGACGCCGCGTTAGGGTTTAGCTTGTGGCGCGGTTTGGGTTGCGACGGTGGAAGAATCGCCGGAAGAAGAGAGATGGAGAAAGACTGTGAAAAGAGTAAACGCGATGGTGAAATTCTGGATCACTGGTGGAGTGAAAAACTTCTTAATCTTTTACAGGCATTTTGTGCGCGTATAATTAACGCGTCTAAACAGCTATCAACTAGTTTTAGGCAAAACAGCTTAATTAAGCACTTATAGTCATAAGCGCTTATGACATAAGCGCTTATTCATAAGCTATTTTTAAAAATTTATTGAAATAAATTAAAAATAAGTTGTATATAAGCATAAGCTGTTTTTCATAAGCTGTCCTGATTAGCTTATGAAAATAAGCTGAAAATGGCTTATGGCCTGCCATAAGCTGATTGCATAAACTCTCCCAAACGCTGGCATAAGAGCTTATGCTGTCAGATAAGCTCAAATAAGCTCTTCTAAACTGGGCCTTACTCGCGTTAAACTTAAGTTTTTCATAGGTTAACTTACTTTTTACGCATTCACTTCAAATCATCTAATATAAAAGTAGATAAAATTTTAATTTTCATTATTGGGTAGATAAAATAAAGTAGATAAAATTGAGTAAATCTTGGAGTATATGGATCAAGATATCTCTCTGTGTCTGTTGTACTTGTATAAATATTGAATTTTAATTATCTATCAATTAATCATATGATTTATCCTTCCTGTATTTTATGATTAGCCGTTCAACCAGGCGGATGACTACCGTGACACAGTGACACCTCTTTCTTTAGGCGCTAATGTTGTGGTCCTTTTATTTTTCTTTAAGCTTATTGTACCTAAAAATATCCTTCCTGTATTTTCAAATTTAAATCAAATTATGTTTTTTTACGGTCAAATTATGTTTTATTTTAAATTATAAAAACTTCAAACTCATTCCTAGCGGAGGCCTTGGCTTTGAGGCATGGGTTGGGCCTGGTTTGGTATCGTGGGTTCAAGAATGTGACTTGCGAGGTAGACTCGGCAAATTTGGTAGCAATCCTTGAGCATGAAGATCGACTGAGGTTTTATGTCCACGCGGGGGTGCTAATGGATATTCGTCAGCTACTCGATCGGCAATGGAGATCAGCATGGAGTGGACCCATTGGGAAAGCAACGGGGCGGCAGACTAGCTTGCAAAGAGGGATGTGCTCACTCTCCTACCCTGAGTTAAGTGATTAGGATCATCCAAGTCTTGAGTTAGAGACCATCCTGTTGCAGGATGCGCTTATAAAAAAAATCCTGTTGCGGGATGCTTTAGCGGTTCCTTAATTTGTGTAAAGAAAAACTTCAAACGTTTATTATCCTACATGCATATTTTCAACTCAAATGTAATTGTTTCATGTGGGAAGATATGTGTGAATTGTGATAAAAAAAAAAACAAATCTATTTCGAAAAAAGAGAAAAAAGGTGATCAGATATATATTTTTTCTGCATCGGAATATTTCTTTTTTGAACAAATCTATTTTATTGTTTTTTTTTTAACAATCCATGCAATATATTAAATCTATTTTATTTATTGTTAAATCTAAAAAAATTGGTGATAAATTTCATGTTTTAAAGATAAAAACAACTATTTAGTCTTGAAGAATAAACAAAAAACAAGGCCCCTCTACACAACGGTACACACAGACAGTCACTGGCGCGAAGAGAAAGAGAAAGAGAAAGAGAAAGCCATGGCGGAGACTCTTGATTCCGATGTGGCGATGGTTCCCGCCGGCGAACCTTCAAGCAGCGCCGGCCCTTCTTCCAAGAAGTCCAAACGCTTCGAGATCAAGAAGTGGAACGCCGTCGCTCTCTGGGCTTGGGGTGAGTCACGACTCACGAGTCCCTCTTCTCTCTTCTTCCCTTCCCAATCCTAAACCCTATTTTTTTGGGATTTTGTTTTTTAATTTTTTGTTTTGTGGTTCTTTGATTGCAGACATTGTCGTTGATAACTGTGCTATCTGCCGCAACCACATCATGGATCTCTGTAATTTTCACTTTCTTCAATTCTTCTCTCTCTATTTGTTGTTTTGAGATTATTCCCCTTTTGAATCTTCATTCACTGATTTTTTTAGGTATAGAGTGCCAAGCTAACCAGGCTAGCCCAACTAGCGAAGAATGCACTGTGGCTTGGGGTATGTATCAAAACCCCCTCATATTTCTTGTTCCTTTTTTACTTTAATCAATATTTTGGTGATTTTGTGTGAATGCCTTTTAGAATATTTTGTTTTCTTGTGCCATCTCTTTTAGGGTTCAAGCTACATCAGTTTGTAGGAATATTATGAAATTTTTGATAAAACTATTGTTAAGAGTGTTTTGCTCGTTTAAGTTGCTAGGAAGTGTCTAGGTAGTTTTTCATTCATAAATTAGGTCCAAATTGTTGGTAAAAAGTGTGAAGTGGGTGTATGATGAAGATTCACCATCTCACGAAAGGGGGTCCGAGCTCCATTATTCGATAATTAAATCACCACGATAGAGTATAGACAGTCAGGCATATATACCAAGAAAGGAATGGAGAATTCTTCCGTGCAGATAAATTGAGGCTACCCTAATGAAATAGTTGGTGGGAGTACATGGAGATGGGGACAATCTCGTTTTATGAGTTAGGGTAGTACCCCTAGGGTAACATGAAATCAATTCTGCTGCGTTGAGTTTGAGAAAGCCCACACTTATGGGGATATACTGATATATGGTTACATAGTTGTTAGAAGGATGGAGGGTAGGGAAAAATACTTGAGGGCCGAGACGAGCTGCCTAAAGAGCTCATTAGGCGCATTCCACTTTCCTCCAATGAGATGTCTTATGTTTCAATGGCATTCAGAGAGTTCTACTCTCTAGCTAGAGTACAGTTTGGTTAATTAAATTAATCGTACAACATTGACTAATATTATAATGGCACGCAATAGCCAATGTGTATAGTAAATAATGTGGCATTTGTGTTTAAACCATTGTCTGTGTTGAGATGAAGATCCCACATCGGCTAGAGATATAGTTAAAGTAGAGCGTATGAAGGTTTTGACAATTGTGACCTCACGAACTAGCGTTTGACTTTTAAGTTAGAGTTAGGTCCAGCTCTGAATTCTAAGATGTTTTGAGAGCCTATCCTAGTTTCGATATTGGGCCACCCACTGTTGTCTCAAAAAAAAATAGTGGTTTTAGCAATCCTCACCTCATAAGCTAGCTTTTAGGTAGAGTTAGGCCAGGCCTACGTTATGAGCCTGAATGCATTGATTTATAATCATGAGGAAAGGAGCTTTGCATCCACAAATTCTTCCTGGTGCTTTTTTTTTTGCTATTTAGTGCTGTGTATTGGGCTGGTGACTCAATTATCCTGATCTTTAGTTAGAAAGAAGTGTAATTCAATTTTAGGCTGGGTTGTGAGCTGCACGTAGTCGTGTATTATATTAATGTTGTTTTCCTTTCATGTTATGAAAGACATCCACTCCTCATTTAATATATTTTACCTTTTTTTCTTTCTCTGTTCAATTATGAAACTGAAGCAAATTCAGTATCTTATGGTTACTGTACCTCCATATTTCTCTATTATGGTATTTACATTTACGATGTGGTCTCTGCCTCAAATTGATGTCAGTTTTTGGGTTTTTACTTCACGTATCCTTCTTTTTCCAACAGGCAATCCCCCCAGCCCTCTTTCTAGATCAAATTTACATAAAAATCATCCTTGCAGAATATACCTATTCATAACATTTTCACTGGAGAAACATACTAACATATTTTCCACCATATATGGGTTCAATTAGTTTATGATTTGAAAAGGAAATAACATTTTCATTGGGAACCATTATATCAATAATGATCCCTAAGTTCAAAAGTAAACATAACAACATGCTTTCTCTTCCTTCTCAATCGATCAATCCTGTCCAAAAGGGAGGGACCAAAAGTTTTGGGACCCAAAGATTCTTTCTCCATCCTACTATCTCCCATTCCACCCTTTCCTTAATAACCAAAGAAGGGATGATGTCTAATCAATAAGCATTTTCCTTTTCCCTCCCATGTATTAGTAGTAAAGGAAACAGGGGGTCAATTCTATGATGGACCATTCATTACTGCCCCTATTATAAGTCACTTTTGTGTTGCAAATACATTAGATCATGCTTTTTTTTTTGGTAACTGCAAACATTTTGGTATAGCTAGATCCTTATTTTGGTTCCGTTGGAATAAGATATAATGCTTACTGCTTAGTTTGTTTTCCATGAGTGAAATTATTATGCTATTTCAGTTTAGGATATATTCTTTTGAACAATCAGGACTTCTAAGAATAGTTTGTAGGTTATTCTCTATTACGAAGGGTTCTTTAGCTAGTACTATTCGGCTTAGCATATCCAGGATTACTCAAACTTTTGCTTGCTCTGGCTTACATCTTATACAGGGGTTTGTAACCATGCTTTTCACTTCCATTGCATTAGTCGATGGCTCAAGACCCGCCAAGTATGTCCTCTAGGTATGCATGCTCAAATCCTTTCACATTTCCTTTTGTGTTGGAGACTATAAGGAATAAGAAGCATACTTCTTACTGACCTTGTTTTTCTGTGTTGGTACAGATAACAGTGAGTGGGAGTTTCAGAAATATGGCCACTAGAACTTTGATGCTGTGGAGCTCCTTTGATATTTGGGCCTTCTATCCGAGCTCTCAAATATTGACAGTTCTGTTTGTTATTTTCTTTTCATTGTCTGCTGGATTTATTATCTTCAAGAAAGCAGATTTTCTGATGGATTTTGGTATACACAGACAGTAGCATGTAAAGTTTTATTTTAATATTGTCATTGAACCTTATGTTGATATTTGGATATACTTCATTGTTTCTTTAAGAGCATCCTTATGTTTCTCGGACAAAGCCTACGTTTCTGGTTTCTGATATGCTCGATGGCTTCCTCATGGAAGATTAAGTTGCTAGGAATTCTGAATTCGATGAACAAGTTCTGCAAATTGAGCTATTATTTAAGTTTGGGCCCGTATCTACACCTTCTTTGAAAGTGCTTGCATTTTCTTATGCTGTCACACATAAGAGTTGATGCTGGATTCCCTAAGGCATCTGAGTCTGATATCACCATGGTTTTTACTAAAATATAATCCCATTTTTACTGAAACATTTGTTCTTATTCAATAACCAATCCATTGCTTTAAATTAGTTAATACTCTGGTCATGCAATATCAAACCTTTAACCCTATACTCTGTTAAACCCTCAAGGCCCGTTTGGTGGTCAGGATAGGATATGATATGTGAGCAGGATAGCAAAGGGATAGGATAAAAGCAGGATAGACTCTTATCATATCCTGTGTTTGAGGTGCACATGATAAGGACATGATATAATAAGGAAAAATGTTATATTTGAATAAAAAAATACATTTAAAAATTGATCATTCTATTAATTTTTTTTTTACATTTTCATGAATGAGTCTATATTTTAAAATAACTAAAATTAATTTAAGTTTTATTAATTAGCACATTTTATTGTTTTGAAGATAGCCTATATTTTAAATAAAATTATGTTATTAACCAATTGGTTTTTACATAATTGTGACATGTGATAATTAACAATAAAAGTTAACTAAATTAAGAATATTATTATTTCAAAAGTACTTTATATTTAAATTATAAATTATTATATAAGTAGATAAATAATTTAAATTAATAAGAGATGAAAATAGAAAATTAGTCCATTACTATTAAAAAATAATATTTGTAATCAATTTGTTTTCACTTAATTGTGACACGTGATAAATAATAAAAATTAACTAAATTAAAAATATTATTCTTTCAAGAATACTTTATATTTAAATTATTAGTAATTTTTAAATAATAGGAAATGAAAAATATTAAATTAGGCTATTACTATTAATACATCAATATTTGTAGTCTATTTTACTATTTATGAATAATAATTTTATTTTATTTTATTTTATTTTATTTAAATTAATATTTTTATATTTATTAATGAATATTATTATAAATTATATAATATTAAAATAATTTAATTTTGAGTTAGGATACTGATAGAAAATATATAACTGGTATCTTATCCTGTTCTATCCTATCGGCTTATCCTATCCTGCTGGTGCAACAAACAACAGATAACAACATGTTATAATTATTATCTTGTCATATCCAATCATGTCCTGGTCACCAAACGGGCCCTCAATTACCATGCAAGATTTAATCTGGAAAGTAAGAACATGCTCTTAATCAACTGATTGGAAACCAGGACTAATTAAGTGAAGTACGATCACTAATTCCAACCCAGTTTTTTTATAGATTCATTAACTTAATGCAGTACAGTACAGGTGCTGGTTAGATAATTACTGAGAATCTTTTGCTCAGAATTACAAAGGTATATAACCTTTCACTTAGCTTTTACATTGAAAAAAATGACAGAATGACAGTTTATAAACCAATCATTGGGTACTGTATTATTTTTACTGTTAATAATACCTTTATAAAATTGAGAGAAAGCCATGACTAAGGCCAATGCAGGTTTTGCTTATGTCAGTTCTTTGTTGAATTATATTAAACTCACAGTGACATAACACAAGCAGGTGAGATTCATCGTGGTATTCACGTAGCAAATTATTTTATGAAAATAAATATGTTTGCGTGGATAAATTAATATTTGATTTTTATAAAATTTATAGTATAACGGGTTCTATTTTAGAGACTAACATATGGGACTCGATCGCCAATGCAGTTTCAAAAGAATTCCCTTATCAAACACTCCAAGGGAATTCTTTTAAACTTTCCATAAATTTTGAAATTGTTATTTTAGATTGTTATATTTTCCATTTGGCACCCATGATGATGTGGAAAATATTTCTAGAAAATTATCATTCGCCAAGGGAGAAGTGGGAAAGTTTAGCCAAGAAAGGGGAAATATGTTTATATATATAAACACCCACACATATCTGATATCTAAGTATGACTTTCAAAAAAAAAGTATGTGTTTGTAGACACCTATAAAACTACTTTTCCCGAGAAAATAAAATCAATTTAATGGGATTTTCTGAACATTTTAACAATTAAAGAAATGGACATTTTTGGAAAATTAATAAATACTAGGTATTATACCCGTGCGTTGCACGGTTTTTTTAACATTTTTTAACATTATATAATAATGATTATAGTTTAAATTATTACATAAATATTAAAATAGTAATTATTTTAAAATAAAAATAATAATTATGTTCAAAATTTCAAAAAAATGACTTTTCAATAGTATTGGAGTTCTCTTTGTAAATAATTAATATTACTTAAATTTAATTACTAATATTTAATAATCAACATTAGATCATTTTATAAAATTAATTATTTATTTATGGCTTAATACATCAGAAGGCCCCAGAAATTGTAAAGGGAATCAATTTCAGGGCCTGTAAAATTTTCGCATCAAATTGGGTCCCTAAGAATTTTTTTTAATTCAATTAAGGCCAAAGTGTGTCTGATGCTGAAGTGGCTTCAATTTTAGCCTACTCAGCTTTTCCACGTGGCATTTTAAATTTTTTTTTTAACTGAAAAATTCTAGAACTTAATTTTTTAAATCCAACTCATATATTAAAGCATAAATAAAAAATAAAAACTTAACAAAATCTCTAATGTAAATAAAAACCTAAATCTAATTAAAAAAACCTAATCTAATCTTAATTTGTATCTTCATCCTCTAATACAAAAAAACTTTAATTACTAAATTAAATTAAATCACTAATAAACTAATTCCTAATTAAATCCTTCACCCATCTTCTTCATCATCCATTCTTCATCTCCAGATCTATAGGTTACCCTAGTCCTAAGAAATTTCATCTTCTCCATCAACCTCCATCGTACCACTATCTTCTTCCCTCTCACCACCGCCGCCGCCGCCACAGCCACCACCAAGGTCAGACCTACATCATCCTCCCCCTACCGCACCTTCTTCACCATATCCAAACCACCAGATACAGATCTAAATCCTCCTCCCCTCCCTCACCTCATACTCCTCCTCAACTACTCTAGGTCCATCTCCGCTGGCCTTTGTCTCCCTCTCGATCTGGATCTCGTTTTGATGGTCCCTTCATCTTCATCATTCAGATCGGGGGGTGGGGGTTGATTTGTGGTTGTGGGTTGCGGTGGGGATGGGTTGAGGTTGGTGTGGTTTGCTGGTGTGAGTTCGGTGGGGGTGCTTCTGGGCTGCACAAAAAGGATGGATTTTGAGATTGTTTGGGTTAATGGGTCATTGAAGATCTTGCCTTTTTGTAGATTTGGTACTGAGGTGATGAAAGTGCAGCGGAGTCATCAATGCTTCTTTGCGCCATTCCTTCACTCCTTATTTTCTTTTTTGACGATTTAGCCAAAGCTGGATGCAACAGGTTTGATGTTTTATGGGTTTTTTTTGGAGAATATATCAGGTTGATGACTACTGTGTGATTGTGGTTGAAAACTGGCTTTTAATGGTGTTTTGAGGTTCTGGATTGCTTTATGCTTCTGCCTTGTTGAACTTGCTGGTTCTGTAGTTGTGAGAAGGTGTTACGGTTTGCTCCCCTGCTGCTATTCTGGTTGCTCTCTTTGAAAGAGTGGCTAAGTTGTGTTTTGAATGGTTTCATGTTCTAGTTTTGTTGTTCTGGGTCCTTCTTAATGATTGCAGGTTATGGTTTCATGTTAAGGGATTTTATTTAAATTAGGGATTTATTAGGTTTTTTTATTTTTTTAATTTCTACTTAAATAAATGAGTTGGAATTAAAAAAATAAAGTTTTATAATTTTTTAATTAAAAAATAATTATAAAAGCCACGTGTAATTGATGACTAGGACAAAATTGAGGTTTGACAGCATTTGGCCTTAATTGAATTAAAAAAAAATTCTTAGGGACCCAATTTGATGCGAATATTTTCCAGGCCCTGGAATTGACTCCCTTTACAAATTCAGGGGCCTTCTGATGTATTAAACCTTTATTTATTTAATAATGTGAAACATAATACAATCCATTTGAAAAAAATTAAGCAATATGTTTTTAATACCATCAAAAAAGTTGTTTTACCATTTTTTATACTTTTTACTGAGAAAGTCATTTTTTGGGAAGGGCAATCACAATTTCCCAAACAGGTTTACACAATTTCCCACAGGTTTACACATGTTAAAATTGAGAAAACTAAAGTAATTTCATTTGTTCAACTATAATAAGATATAAATTAAGTAGATTAAGTATTATGTAATAAATTTATATTTATTCAACTTTGGTCATAACTTTTTTCTACTAAGCTTGCTCAAAATCGTTTTTACTAATATATAATAAGATCATAAAATTATATTGAGATTGTTTCTTCAAATAAAACACACATATGTTATAGTTCATGGTAAATACCTTATAGCGTTATTTTTTAATTTAAACTATTTTATCTAAATTATTTATCAATAACATTATTTTGTCATCAATCAAGTTTAATTTTTGTTATTTTTCCCTTATGCAAAATTCAAGTCAATTTTTATGTTTACAACTGCTTGGAGGAGATTCTCTTTACTCGTATCTCACGGCTGTCTCTCCGTGTTCTCCCTTGCTGAGTTCTCTTGGCTTGTGCACCTTGTCCTTGGTGGCTTTTTTATGTTTTTTTCAAGCTACTTTTGTTTCCTGCTTTCCTAGTGTAGGTTTCGTATGTTTTGTAACTTCTAGGCAACTTGCTTTCTTATGGTTTTTAGACTGCTCTGTTTCTTTTCATTTCAATTTCTTTGTTATGTTCATTTCCGTTTCTGTTTACCTCACTTGAGAGATGGTGTTCTCAAGATATCTTTTTATCTAATATATTTTCATTTTCTAAAAGAATGAATATTATTATTTAATTTAGGTAGTTGAATTACTTTTGAAAATATTTAATTTTATTATTAATATATTAATTACAGAGAAATTTGTTATTGCTTCCTTTATATTAATAGAAACGTAGGAAAATTTTACTGCTTAATTATTTAATTAAATTTTTTATGATAATTAAATTAAAAAATAAATGATTGTGACCATTTTTTTTTTGAAATATTTTGTATCTAATTAAATATTTTATTAAATTATTATATTGACTCGTATCAACTTTCCTACCTCAAATAAAAGTGAAGTTTTTGTTTATTTGAGTGTCTAGGTTCGTTTATTTTTTCACCATTTTTTAGAGAACTAAAGTGTTATGTTTCAGGAGTCATTTGTCATGTTCTATTCTTCCTTATACAACAAACACGAAAATTAGTTGGTAGTTGAACAACTAATTGATTTGAAAATTTTATTGATAAGTTTTTAGTTTAGTTTAATGTATATAATACAAAGTTTTTTTTTTTGTTTTTTGGTGTATTTATACCAAAATTTCAATTGAGTTGTACATTTTACTAATTCATAATTAATAATAAGTGGATGTATATTGAAAGTTAAATAGAAAATTGTTTAATTTCATTGTTTAATCATTAATGCATTTAATACTTATAGCTCAAGTGAGCTTTACATATATATATAGATTAATAAGCTTGTGGGAAACATGATCTCCATTAAAGATTATATCTAAATTAAATGCGCGAAAAACAAGGATTTCCAAATGCTCATTCTTGAGCTTTTTTTTTGTGGAAAAATTGTATAACAGAAAAAATAAAATACCTCCAGACTATTGGGAAGGGCGCCAGTGGCATGTTGGGGAGTCCAACAGATGCCTACTCTTGGGTAGAAGCGTCGAGAATCTCTTCGAGGAGGGTTGCCCACCAACTGAGATTTTACTGACTCAAGGGGATTTGAACTCTCAACTCATGGAAGGTGAGAGATAGGGGTGGGAATAGGCTAGGCCGCCGACAGGGGCCTATGGCCTGGCCTATTTAAGGCCTGGCCTGGCCTGGCCTGTTTAGTAAAAAGGCTAGGCTCGGGCTTTTTGAAAAGCTTATATAATTAAATAGATCAGGCTTAGGCTTACAAAAAAGCCTATTAAGCCTGATAGGCCGGCCTGTTTATTAATCATTAATTTAATATATTATATTTATTAATTTAATTAAATACATATCACAAATTTTGATGATTGATTTTTGGAGAATCTCATCAGTCCCCCTCTGATTATGTCAACTTTCCAATTCTCAAAATCTTTAGTTTCACTTTTCCATAATCATAAATTACAATATTAATTATAACCTTTTTATATTTCTAACGTTATTCTCAATTGCCACACTTACATAACACTCTCACTCACCTTGCCGTTTCAGTTTTCCCTTTCACGCTCTCACTCTCACTCACCTTGCAGGGTCGCGTTCCCTCTCTCTGCCTTGCTTTTCCCCTCCCTCTCAAGTGCAGTTTCAGTTTTCTGCTCCTTGCATCGCCTTCCCTCTCCTGGTTGCGTTACCTCTCTCTTCTTGCGTTCTCTCTCACGGCGAAGGTCACCCTCCCTCACCGCCGTCTTCTTCTTTTTCCGGTAAGTGCTCTATTGTTCTTCATTCCTCTGTTGAAAATCCATAATTGAAACCCTATTGCTATATTGGTACTTCCCATAGGGGTGGGTTTTTTGTCAATTTTGTGACTGTTATGTGTGGAATTTTCTATTGTAGTATCAATACAGAATTTGATTGCTATATTGGAACCCCTATTGCTATATTGGTACTTCTAACTGTCTTAATTCTTAAACATAATATGTTCTTAATTTTGCCATTTGGAAGCTATAATTTTGCAAGCAAACTAATCATCATGCGTACCTAAGAGAATTGAGATGGAAAAGATTTAAGCAGAGGCTAATGATTTGTATTATGTGTTAAAGAATCTTTTTTTTGGCAAAGCTTCCATTTGCATCTGGAACAATTTATGCATTGGAAGTCAGACATCTGAATAATTGATACTAAACAAGGTTCTAACATTAACAGCTAGTAATCTATAACGAAATAAATTTGACTTCAAAAAATTACAAATTGTAGGTAAAAAAATTACGTTTAGTATCTTATTAGTCAACAGACCAGATCTGATAAGGAACTAAATGACCTGTACAATAAGCAGCTGAATTTGTAATGTTTGAAACAGATTGGGTGTTATAGTAAGCACTTATGATGTAAATATGTAGTTGTCAAGGTACTTTCATGTTCATCTTGATATCAAATTCCATCCCTTATGTAATTTGATTCTTCATTATATTCTTGGTAATAAATTGAGATTATGGTTTAAAATTGAATTTTTTCTGTGCATTATCTGATAACTTGAATTAAAACTAGTGGTCTCATGCCCCTTCACAACTTATGTAGTCTCTTTGAAGCAAATGAGTTGAAATTGTTTGACCGGCATAAGAATCGCATCTGATCATCAGAGCAATCCATGTGATTCTTAGAATTTCTAGGTGCATTGTATGCCTTTATAACATTATTATTTACAAAAAAATTTTCAGTTCAATGACATTTTCTTATTTTAATTTGAAGGTGGATGAAAGACATGCGGTGATCAACTTGAAGATCTGATGCAATGATGTCATTCTTGAAGATGAGGCTGGTTATGAAGGAAACAAGTAGATCAATATGAAGATGTGATGTTTTTTTATTGAGATTGTTTTGATGTTATTTGTGTTGTCAACTATGTTAAGTATTGTGTCTGTTTGTGAGTTGTGACTCTATTATTGTTTTAGTTTCCTTTTGGACTTCTTTAGTTATGATTCTATTGTCATGCTCGTGTTGGTGCAGCAGGTGGTTATTTTCTTGTTCTGGTTTTGGAACCTTTGAAGCTTTATTAATATTTTATGATCTTTCAAGTTTATTATGACAGGAAAGAAGCTAAATTTCTAATATATTATGCTGCATTTTGTGCTTGAATTGTGCTTCTGTTGGATTGTATGTTGCTGCTGTACAAAAATGAGGTTGTTCAATGTTGGTACTTGATGTTGGTTCACTTATTTTGTTGATTGTGTCTTAATAAAGAATTGTAAAGTGTTGTTGTTCACCATTGGGATGCTATCTTATTTTGTGAGGTGGTTTATATTGTTGCAGAATTACATAAATAAATAAAAAATGAGATGGTTATATTTGTATAAAATTTATTCTGAAATAGGCTACCAGGCCAGGCCAGACTTTAAAAAAGGCCAGGCCAGGCCAAAAAAAAAAGCCTATGATAGATAATAGGTCAGGCTAAGGCCTTAAAATTTTGAAGTAGGCCTGACCTATTTATGCAAAGCCTGGCCTGGCCTGGCCTATTCCCACCCCTAGTGAGAGATAAACCTAAAACTTCAAGTCAGCTATATCAACCCATGTTGGTCATTCTTGAGAGTTTTATAATTTACCAAACTTAGTCTATATATTTTTAGAAATATATAGTGATCTTAAGGAAACATCATTCCTAGGGATTTAAAAAAGTATTTGCATCCACAGAGTAATTCGTCATTTCAAAAAAAAAAAATAGAGTAATTCGTAAATTTTCTTTCAACTAGAAAAACTTATTTTATATTAATTGGTATTATTTCAATGGTAATATAAAAGTTTTCTAAATTAAGTAAAAGTAAAACTAGTTTTTCTTACATAACTATGTTTTGTTTGAGTAAATTAAACAATTTAATTAGCGGTTGTTGATAAGCTATTTTGAGAAACTTAATGAAATAAGCTAAAAATATGTTAAGTTCTTATTCAGGAGTTAATTTGAACAACTTTGACAACAAGCTCAAACAACTTATAGGTAGATCAAAAGTTATTTACATAAGCTCTATTTAAAAATTGTGTTAGATCAAATAAGATTTTCTAAACGGGCCCTAATCCATAATTAAGAAAAAAATCATTTGTCGTTAGAAGAATATAAATAAAGTTTCTTTTAATCTTTTGTTGCGTGTTCCTCCAAATAAATGTTTTTCTCAAAATTTGAATTCATACTTCATATTTTGATTTGACTAAAAGGCAAGTCTTAAAAAAGAAAAGGAAATTAATTAAGAGTTAGGACTTGTGATATATGTAGACCACCGAGGCACCAAAACTAAAGACGCCTGTGCGAAGGCCAGTCTGTCAGAGGGCACTCTGGATCTTAAGGAAACTAAAACCGAACCAATCGAAAAAAGAAAGAAAGACACAAGAGAACAAGTGTAAGGATGATGCAAGGGATGCTTAATCGATGAAATGTAGACTTAGGATGAGGAGATAACGGGCGAAGGAGATTCATTAGACAGAAAATTTGTTAAATAGCATAGCACAATGAAATTTATGAGATAAATGACCTTGTCAGTTCATAACCATTTCTTGTCCAGGGGGATTTTTCTCATACTTTTTATCACATCGAATTATATATCACATCTATTTTTTTCTTATATCTTCCTTTCTTGGGTGTCTACATCCATAATTAGATGTGTACCCAACATTTTCAATATTAATTCACATCCAAAATTCACCCTCTTTGTAGAGAGAGATAGTAAAATATAGATATATAGGATAAACGATTGTTCTTCCAACAATTGCGGATCCCACTAGTCTCGTTGTTCCAAACTTTACCTGTAGAGGTGAGTTGATTGTTCACTGTTCAAGATGGAGCACAATGTGATAGGTTTTGCATAAGACACTCCGACACTCAAGTCAAGTTGAAAATAGATAGGGAAAACTCAAATTTTAGGCGGGACATAATGAGCAAATGAATGATACTTAATTATGTAGCTGAACGATCTCATCATGGACAATTTCTACACTTGGGCAATTTTTAGACATTTAACCGGACTCTGCTTTTGTTCAACTAACTATTATACAAGATAGAATTTACTTTGGTCATTCTAACCGACCAATAAAACGTTGACTTAATTATGAATCATCTGACCCAACCAAAATGATTTTGGACCTAATGATAATTTTGGGCCATTCAAACAAGATATTATAGAAACAAAAGATAGATAGAAAAATTAAAAAATGGAAGATAAATAAAAGTTGCATAATGTGTCATCTCTTCTAATTCTAAAGTGAGGTCCCTTGTGAAGCACAAAGGTCAACCCTATCTTTCTTCTCATAGCACGTCTCTCTCTCTCTAGCCTTGTTTTTCCGTTGGAGTTTCAACTGTTACTTTAACTTCCTCAACACCCTGTGGCCCACATAAAGATTCTACACCACGGGGTCTCCTTTTTCTCCTTCTTCTTCACCCTTTAAGTACTTAATTTCGGTTATAAATTCCTCAAGAAAAGGTCTTCTCAACCTCTAGCTAGCTAACCAAACACAAACACTCATATTATTTATGCCAAACACTAATTAAGCTTTATCTTGTTAGACTAATGGATCATTCTATCTACTCATGTAAAGGAAAAGCATCTGCCAGCAAAAACCAAAGTTGTGAGGAAAGTGGATGGACAGCTTATTTTGAAGATTTCTCAAAAGGAGGAGGCATAGAGCCTAGCTACTGTTCCAGTTTGGGTGGCTCCTCTTTGATCTCAGATGCTGCTTCTTACGCTGCATGGAAATTTTCTCATCATCATCACAATCAATTATCAGATAATAAGGGTGCCCAAATTAATCCCCTTAAGAAGCTTTGTTTCAAGAAAGCAAGAACCAAACAGATATCAGAGGATGACCCTTTGGAGGACACTGCTAGCTCTCCAGTCAACAGCCCCAAGGTATATTAGTTTGGATCAAACTTTCTCCTTTCATATTGAATTCTAAGACTCAGAAGCTACTTAGCGCATATTTGGGAATTCTTCGATAACTGATTCTTAAGACATAATCAATTATGAGAAAAACTTGTTTGAGTAGCTTTTGATTTCAAAATTAATTAATTAAAAAGAAAAATTGATCTATACATGGTATTAGATTAGAGTTTTTGTTAGAATTGATTTTAACTTTAAACACGATTGTACAAGGCCTTCGCTCTCTCAATATTCATGGTGAGATTTTTATTTTTTTCCATCTTTTAATAATATACTTGTGAATTATATCAATAGGTGAGAGACTTGAGTCCAACTGAATTCATTTCCAGGAAGATTGATGATCAACTAGAGGGTTCTATGGTAAGTGGAAAACCTGAATTAATATAATATTGCTTTTCATAATAAATAAATTTGGTTACCGATCCTAATCAAAGTTCTTTGATTGATGATCATGGTTGTGTAGGGTAACAGATTCACATCATCAGAGAATTATTCAGATTTGCAAATAGAAGATAAGCATATTGATGAAGCATTTAATAGGAACAATATGGATTGCACAGACTTGAAGAAAAGAGGGCTCTGCCTGGTTCCTTTGTCCTTGATTAATTATTTGGGATGACTGATTAATTATTTGGGGTGTAATGCTTTTGTATATAGCTTCTCTCTTTCTCTACCCCTCCTTGTCTCCTCTTTGTGTTCTTTTATTTGGATCAAGAAATTGTATACAATAATACAAAGCATATGATTAGTGTCTACTAGTGTGATATATAGTTTGCAATATATAGCAATCCTAATTAATTAACATCGTGATAAATCTGTGTTTATTAATTAACTTGTTCATAAAAAGGAAGCTCAAGAAAGTTGGAGTCTCAGGTTTCTCCAGGGGAAATAATCACTGCATATGCATATTATAGAAAAAATAAAAAGATATAGTATAAAGTTGAAAGTAATCAACCAAATTAAATATAGTGGATTCAGAAGATTCTATAAATTAATGCAATATTCATGCTGCAATTGGCAGCAGCAGATATAATGGCCAGAGAATCAGTGAAGCGGTCGAAGTAATTAAATTATTCAGGTGATCAAATGGTGGTTAAGTTTGGTCGATCTTTATTTTATAAGAGTATGAACGAAAATGTTCATCAATGTTCTTATTCATTAATTGAATGTGGTCAGTTACATAAATATAGATCAGTAAGCTAGTGTATTCAAACAGATCGATTATTAAAGGCTCATTTGATACGTCGTATTAAGTTTGATATTATAAGTTTATACAATATATTATGAACTTATCCATTGTTTGATGCTAATATTGTATTGTATAAGTTTATACATCAATATCCTATTATACATTAAAATGATGAATTATTTAATTTATCCTATATAAAAATAATGGATAAGAGATGATAAAAGCGTGATGTATAAGTTACATGAAAATATTTAATCATTTGTCACCGCCACCACTCTCCACCATCGCCACCACCATCCTTCACCACCACCCTTTGCCACCATTGCCGCCTCCAGTGGCGGACCTACCACAGGGCTTGGTAGGTCCAATGCCCTGGCTCAAAGTAAAAAAAATACAAATTTCTTTGGACTAGGTAGATTTTTTGGCCCAAAAAAAAATTAGAGAAAAGGCAAATTTATAAGGAAATGCAAAGTTTAGGGACTTAATCATAAAATTTGTCTAGGCTTCCTAAAATTTCTAGTTCCGCCACTGGCCGCCTCCACCACCACCCTCCACCACTGTCGCCACCGTCATCGTTGTTATCGCCATTGCTATTGTCACTGCCACCCTCCACCGTCGCCATCGCTGTTGCAACTGCTACCGCCGCCACTTTCCACCACCACCACTAACATGATGTAATTATATTTCTATGTATAAAATAGACAATGTGCGCATGTTGTTTAAGAGCAGGTGGCCTAGTTGTAAGGGAACATTTATATGCCCCCCATGTTTTGTGTTTGAATCCCGTAGGGGCCATTTTCAATTTTCTCCTTTCATGCTATAGTAGTCCGTGAAGCCAGTCCAACCCTATTTTGACCAGTTGGTTCCGAGTTTGATTGGTTTGATGACACAATCAATTTGAGTCTACGACCAGACCAACCTTAAATTCGAGTCTCGAGTGAACCGGTCGGATCGACCAATCCGATCTAAGCCAAGTTTTATAACTATATGAAGGAGCATGGCAGTAGGTTTTTTTTTCTTTTGGTAATAGAATCCGGATAAAATTATTTGAAAAATTGTTGTATGATCATTTGATCACTCTTAGTATAATCTATTTTACCCCTATTACGAAATCAGTTTTGAATTGCTAATTATACTCTTATTATTACAAAATAATGTGAGAGATTGGATAGAATCGACAGTCATGACAGTAATTTTTTTAGAGACTAGAATTAGGAAAGAAAAGAGAAAAAAAAATTTAAGACAATGACGCAACTATTTTATATTTTTATAGACCAAGGAATAAAAGTATGTTCCAAGCCGTTTGATTCCGGCAGCGTGTCAAGTCCTATAAAGAATTTGTCTATACCAAAAACTAATGAGACTTTGAATGAATAGGAGGATGTATTAGTTTCATTTCATCTAAAGAAAATAAATGCATTCCCAAAATATATAAGTGCATAAGGATCCCATTATTTAAAGTGAGAGGATTCGTTTAGTTCAACAAGTCTTGCAATATTTATACTACATTTTTTGAATATCATTAAATTTCTGCGGTGTAATAATTGATTTGAAAGTTTCAAAAAAAAATGTTTACTATGAAAGTTTCATAATAAAACGTTCCATTTTCTGAGACTTTCATAAGCTCCATTTTCTGGTGTTAATTGTTTGGTAAAAAAAAACCTCCCGTTATTAAAACTGATATAATGTTAATTTTACTCCATCTAAAAAACAAACTTTTGTGGGTATATGATAAAGATTAAAACTATCAAGTGGAGTAATATACATATAGTCGTAAGAGCATCTTCAATGGGAGTATGTAATGTCAAATACATACTCCCACCAATATCTATTATTACCATATATTGGAGCATATTTTTAAGGTATGTGAGAGTAAATACTCAATTTAGTCATGAAAAGTGTGTTTGCATTTATTATTGTTTAATGTAAAAGGTATAAATAAAACTTGCAATTAATAAAATAATTTTTTTATATAGTTAAACTTTTAAGAGTTGTTGGATTGGAGTAAAATTAATAAAATGATGTAGATGATGTGGCATTATTGAGAGTTATAAAAAGTAAAATGTAAATACTTTAGTGAATATCATGATTAAATATGCTCTAAATGCTTTCCTCTCATTATTCTGTCTCGGTATGATAAATATCAAAAGTCTGTTCATTTATGAATTATGTTTTTACTGCATATTATTTACAACATGTTTCCTATTTACTAAAACTAATTTTAACATGTGAACCAAATTTTTTTTATAGTACACAATAGACAAATTAAATTCATTTGATAACTATGCAGTATAGTAACGAACAGTATAATCATAATTGAATTCATAACGAACCACGAATCTAGCTACAAGTTTCCTTTGTACCCTAAAGAAATGGTTACTTTAAAGCATATGACATCAAAATTATTTAACTAAAAGGGAAGAGTAGATTGATAAGTTTGAATATTATTAATTATTCTATCTCATTCTCCTACCTCCTGCTGGCCATTCATTTAATAAATAACATCTAAAAATGGCTGCAAAGAAAAGAGCCCTCCATGTGCTTAAGCATTTAAAACAGGTGAGAATAGAAGGTTTCACAAATCACATAGATCATATATATAGGCATATTCTTTGCAAATTCCACCATGAAAAGTTTTCCAGCATCTTCCATTATTCTTCTACAAGCTAAGATTTCTTATTGTTTAGTATCTTTGTGTAGGGAAAATTTATTATGGTCATGTAAAAAGTTGTGTAAAGTTACACATTTGCCTTTTGACCTGGTACATCAGGTTTTTTGTATTTTTTAGTAATTTTGAAAAATAAAATAGTTATTATATTATACAATTATTAAGTAAATAATTAGGATTAATATAAGATTAACCCAGGTGGTAAATAAGTAAGGTAAATCTGAGAAGTAAAAAAAAAAATTTAACCACCATTAATGTTAATCAGATCTACCCAAACTTACCCCATCTACCCATCCATATACTATTCAATTGAATTAAACCAAATCTTGTTCCTTTCCCTGAATCCTTGACACCCAGTTGGAAAAAATTCAATCTCTTCACACTGAGAATAACCAAAGTTGGTTATGACTTGGTTCAGTTAAAAAAGTATACGTTTTTAATCAAGCAAGAGGATCTCAGAAACAAGAAATAATCTCAATCTCAATCTCAGAAATCAGAACTCACACTTTCAGCTTTTCATCATCATCTTTTTCCCCCATTTCTCAAAATCCACACTTTCCCCCCAACCTAGAACCCAGAAATCACCCAACCCCTTCTTTTTCATATGGGTATTTGTCCATTCAAATTCAAACTAATTGTCAATCTCAATTTGATATTCTATTATGCTTATCTGTGTAACATTGGCAAAGCTTGAACCTTTTTATTCTAGTTCTGCATAAGTTCTCAAATTCAATCTTCTTTTTTCAAAATGCACCTCCTCTTCAACCTTGCAACAACAATACAAATCAGAGAGACGAAGAGCATGATGGGGGCGAGAGAAAAGGACGACAAACCCAGCAAACCCATTCACCACCACAAGCCCAGATGATGGTTCGTGCAGATCCACCACCGCGAAAGAACAACCGCAGATGATGATTCAAGGTTTGTGCACATCCACCACCGCGACCTTCCCTCTCAGATCCCAGCCAAACCACGAGCCATCTGAAGAAACCACCACCACCATCATACTCCTCTCGCCGTCCGCAACAAAACCTCCAAGTCAGATCGTCGTTCTGTTCTGTCACCGCCGGCCGCCGCCACCGCCACCTGTAAATGGCTTTTCCGGCCGATTCCTTTGACCTGTGAAGAAACAAACACCACCACGATGATCCCCACCACAAGGAGAAAAGGTTTCAACCCCCAGTTCTTCTCCGGCGACTTCGCCGCCGTTCGCCGGTGATTGTGATGTGGTGAGAGGTGCTAAGGTGGCTGCGCGGCTAGGAGAAGGGTGAGAGTGGTGGCAGGCGGCTATGGATGGAAGGAGGCGAATCGGGTTTGGGGATTGCAAGGAGGAGAAACCCTAACTGGAGGAGTTCATCATGTTGAACACGATAGAGAGATGAATGAATGATGGAGTTATCAGCTTTGAGATGAATTCATTAATTCATTTGGGTTTGTTACTGAATGAGTGATGGGTTTGTTACTGAATGTGAAAGGGATGAATTCATTTATTTGTTAATGATTAATGTTTTAGTTAAAAAAATATTAAATTTTTTTTTTATTGGACCAGTAACTCAAGAAGTTACCACACCCACTTAACAATAATCATTCAATAACTATTTCCCTAATTATATCATAATATATTAAATATTTTTATTTTAAAAAATACAAATTGCCTGCTAAACTTTCTATTGCAGGTCAAAAAGCAGATGTGCAACCATGCACAAGTTTTTAGAGGTGCATAATAAATTCACCCTTTTGTGTATGCGTAGAAATGCTGATCATCGATCAAATACTCTAGTTATAAGTGGTTACTATCTACAGGCTACAGCTAGCACTGCCCATTTGGTCAATATCAATTTTTGGTTCAAATTAAAGCTTCCAAAATTGAATCGACACGTTATGCAATCCAATGCACATACATGGTTTATCTGTTAACTCGCCAGTCTCCATCACTGAGTATCCTACAAAAATGGGAGAAACTATTGACAACGACCTCCTCATCATTAATCACATGCCACCGCAATGTCTATAGCTTATGAGATGGTTGAAGATTAAACTAATACTAATTGATTTATGAAAAGGAAAATTCAAATGCAGTGCACCAACAATATCTAGCATAACTAATCGATAGATAGCTTATATTTTTAAATTTTAAGTATTTAATTTAAAGTTTGATCTTTGAACGACATGTATGAAGAATTATTTGTTAGGAGATATATGCTTAATGTGATTTCAGAGTCTCAAGAGATTAATGATATAGTTACCGGTCTTGGATATACCTTGCTAAAAAATACATTACGTCAAATAATTAAATGAGTCTCTTCAATTAATTAATTAATTAATATTGGATTAAAGTTAAGTAGTTTGAAAAGACAATTAGTCTGCACCACTTGGCTAAAATTAAATCTGGTAAACATCACACGTTAGGTACCCAATCAAATAGTTAACAACCACTAATATATGATGTGATTTGTGTTATGGGTGGTAGATCATAGGTCTTATTCAAGCTCAAAACTGACATGGGCTTCAACTTCACCTTTTTAATGTACATGCTAGAATCCAAAATTAAGAGTTAAAACTAGGATAAGTTCATTGTGATCAATGGGCAATCCCTTCATCACAGTACATCTATATAGAGCTAATTACATTGATATATGTACATCTATGAAAACATTATGAAACACAGACTCTGACACGGACACCGGACACGACACGATATTGACACTGCGACACAGCTAAAGTCTAAAAAGGAAGACATAGGGACACCGCATATGTGTGTATGTGTAGCCAAGAAGAAGTGTCGGCTCAAGCATTTGAGCCGAAAAAATACTTTTCTAATCAGACACCGTGAAAAAGTGTTTGACATCGTGTAGGTGTCGTACGAGTATCGGTGTCCAACATCGGGACACTTCATATGTGAGAGGTGTCTGTACTTCATACATGAAAACATATATATGAACATCAATTTAATGAGGGAAATGCTAGTTGCATAGTATTTTTCACCAAACAACTTGTTCTCTGTTCCTTTTCTCATACCTTGAATACTGCTTATTAGAGCATTGTTCTTTCATATTATCAATGAATACTTATGTTTGCATTGTTAGAAGTTCGTTTGACAAAATACCATTTTGCACTACTTTGATCCAATTACTGCTATCTCTTTTGCTGTTCTGTTTTCTTCTTTTCTTTTCCCCTTTGTTCTTTGTACTGGTTACTTTGTAGTGGGTGGCACCCCTTGTGCCTATTTATATTATTAATGGCTTACCCAAAATAATTACTTTGATTCAATTTGAACACTAAACGATGAATTATGGTGTTTATAGGTCTTAAAAAGTAAAAACACGTATAACTAGAATTTGCAAACCACTTGCCTTGAAGAGTTTAAAAGTATCGATTTTTACCTAAATCTCCAAGTATATTTTTATTTATTTCACACGTAAGCAATATGCATTTTAAAATACATATGTATATGTTAATCTAAATACCAAAAAGTTCAATTTCTTTAAAAATATAGTTTTCAATTCAAGTTTTATGAATAAAAAACACTAAAAATGATAGGGAAGAATTAACTCAATCTAAACGTTACTTAGATTAGGAAGTCGCTTTGGCGCTTTACCAACTCAATTCAAATTAGCTAGCATACATCAAACATGACTTAGATTCTGAAGTCGTTTTGCCAACAAGTGGTTGTTTAGATGATACATGTCACTGATTATCCTTGAAAAAAGTCTCTAATTATTCTGAATAGAAAAAAACTTAGTGGGTAGAGTTAATTTTATCAAAATGTGAATATTTAAACAAATATGATTGACTCCATTCATTGAATGGTGAAAAAAAAGAAATTCTGAAGTTGCTTTTGTGTTATCCTCTTCTTGGATACACAGACGACACATATTCTGAAGGATATGACATGCCCGCGTGATTTTGGGTCCAGTTGGAAAGCGAAGTGAACAAGAATTCATTCATGTTCAAACTTCAAATTATACCTCCCCCACCAATTATATTAATTAAGTATTAGAAACCTAGTTAGTAAGTTAACCACTACCATGTGCCACCTTTTGACACTTGAGCCAAGTCTTATTCGCAATTTTTTATTGCTTGGTGATGTGTTTGGTTGGTTATATATTGACTATGTAGGAAACATGTTTCTTTAACCCCTAGTGAACAAGAACAAAATCACAGTTATTTTAGCCCCGTGAGTGGAACGGTATATATGTTGTGGCAAGATAATTATGAGACACGTTGTTCTTACATTGAACTCTTTCAAAGAAAAGAGACTAAAGCCTCATAGGTGAATTATGTTTCACTCCATCATTCTTGTTTTTCTTCCATAAAAGTAAGATGGAATCATCGATACAGTAGAAATGTTCACGATGGAACTTGGAAGAGAACGATGAGGGACTATATCTGTAAAAGACATTTCGATTCTAAAGTCAGCTTTTGAATTAAAAAGAGAATTTGAAAGTTTAAGAAGAATATTCAAGTAGCAAAATGAATAATGGTTATGTAAATGTATTATCAAACATGTATTTATAGGTATAGTAAGACTTGTAAATAAGGCATGGAGCACTAGTGAAGCTCTAGTATAAGGCTTCCAAAATGATGACTACACTCAAATAACCTCACAATTGTTTTAATAAGTGTAGCGGCTTTATTTCGTTCGGCTAACTGTTAGACGAGATAAATCTTCATTATGGTATTTTCAGCTAACTAATATGGTATTTAGGAACCTTTGCATAATGAAAAAATAGCTTCTTTTTTTTGGGGACATCAGAATGCTAAGAAGAATTACAAGGAGAGCTAGTTTTATTTGCTATTCATTTGTTGTTTGAGGCAGAAAAAAGAAAGGATTCCCTATTATGTTCCTGGGAGAATGTGGGCTAAAACTGTTTAAAATAAAAGGGAGCCCAAATCTCAATTTGATGCCACTCAACACACCACGGGCTGGGCTTGACAGAAACCAAACACCTGACAAAAATTATGAAAAAGAAAAAGCAAACACTCCACAGGCCACGGTGCCAAGAAAACACCCTACGAGCCCAAATCTTAGAATATATAGTTTGTTGTCCAAAGCAGCTTGGATTCGGATAAATAAAAAACACAGCTTAGAGAATTTTGTGAAATTTGAGACATGGGATGAGGTAGCATCTAAGGATGCACTATGTAAAAACATATAGTACGTGTACCATATGATATGATTTAACGGTGGATAAAAATCGTCACAAACATTTTAATGAATACGAAACATTCATTTTAGTGACGGTTATAAATCACCACTAACATATAATATGAGATACTTCGTTAATATATTTGTGCTAGTAAGACGTCAGAATGACACTATCGTATGCTGCGTGAGAGGGTTACCACACCAGGAATAGGCATACATGTGAAGCAGGAGACGTCGGTGGAAATCTTGCCATGAAGATGTGTTTGGTTTTCAATTTGAAAGTTCTTTTGGAGCATTGGAATTCGATATCACACATTTCAATGCCTCAGATTTGAAAGAGACTATGAACCTCCATTTGATGAAAGCACTTTCAAAATGAAAACCAAAAGGACACGAAGTTGTTCCAGGTGGAAAATGGCATACATGTGAAGCAGGAGACGTCGGTGGAAATCTTGCCATGAAGATGTGTTTGGTTTTCAATTTAAAAGTTCTTTTGGAGCATTGAAATCCGAGATCACACATTTCAATGCCTCAGATTTGAAAGAGATTATGAACCTCCATTTGATGAAAGCACTTTCAAAATGAAAACCAAAAGGACACGAAGTTGTTCCAGGTGGAAAATGAAACAGGGAAATATTGAAAAAGTTACAGATACTGATGTAGCGTTCAAGAGAACGAACGATAAATAAGAATAATAATTGCAATTGAGTCACGTACTCGTTTTAGTGAACAAGTTAATCTGAACCATATATTTCGATCCAACTTTTATTATAAAATCCTTACTAATAATATCATCTTCTAATTAATTATCACCACTTTAAGAAGTTTATCTGAAAGCGTGAGTACATAACTGAAATGTATAGAAATAACTTCTTTTTCTTTGAAGTAATAAATAAAATACTTTGCCACTATAATCCCTAGCAAGATATTTATAAGATGAAATTTACACAAATAAATTTATTGTTTATTTTAATTCTTTTTAAGAAAAATTAATGTCCATACACATAATTAGCTGCTATTGCATCACACTCTACAAAAAGATAATGCGGTGGCATATTTCTTAGCTAAAAAGGGTGCTAGTGCTTCTAATAGTTTGTTCATTTACTATCAACCTCCTTCAGCCATTAGTTCACTTTGGACTAAAGATGAACATCTTATTTTTAAGGTGATTACTTGTGATCTCTTTTTCATTATTCTTTTATGCATCCTGTAAAAGAAAAGCTGCTATCACTTGTGGACAGTGGACTGTAATAATCTGGCATATTCTTCAATGTCACAGAAAACATCTAGTTCCTTGCAAATAAATAGATGGCAATTAAATCTAAAATGAAGAGTAAGAAAAAGGTACAATTTGAGAGGAAAGCAAATAACATGCCTTCCCCCACCCCCTCCTATTTATTTATTTATTTTTCTTAACCAAGTGCCTACTAATTCAACTTATTGAGGCAACTATATATTTGAACTGTTCAAAAATATATATATATATATATATATATATTTGAACTGTTCAAAAAATATATATATATACTATATATTTGAACAAGAACATGTACCTCCCACCCAAACTAACAATTAATCACACCTTGATTTTGGATATGCAGCTGGAATCAGCACTAATGGAACTTATATTAAAACAGAGAGCACATGACACATAAATCGTGGCCTTCAACTTCAAAACCTTGAGCAACTGCACTTTCCCACGAAGTGTTGCCTTTGGTGTCAAATTCAAGCTCCCAGCTTCAACATCTGACCAAAACTTTGGTTCAGATATCATTTTTCTGGTCATTATTCCTGCAGAAGTGCTCACATTAATCGTGCTACGAGCAGGGATCCATTTTACCTTAATTGGAACTTCAGCTACAATAGTGTCACGATATTTAAGAGAACCGCTGCAATTTTGGCACCTGAAGCTTCCATAGTTTGGGTTCACTATTGTGATGACCAAGTTAAGAGGTTCGTCAGTAGTTGAATTAGGTGAAAATAGCTCAAAGTTCTCAAGGCCAACTGGGTGGATACTTATATATGGGTTCTTGGGTTTAAAGATGGTGAGAGATAAGGTCAAAATCACAGTGCCAAGAATGACCAAGAAAATTGAAGACACCAACAAGCAGATTTTGAGGCGTCTAGTAGCCACTGGTTGTGGGTTATCAGAAAATTTGGGGTTTCCCATGAGAAAAATTTGAGATTCTGTATGGGTTCTGTTTTTTCCTTGAGTACTTGTTGAGGACAAGAATGTAGGTGTATATAAATGTGATTCAGTGGGGTTTGGCAAACTAAACTTTTGGGGGTTCAGTAGGCATAAATCAAAATCAAAAGATGGGGATATAACCTAAAACCTAATTAGGCCATACCCATGAGATTTCTAATGAGTACAAACCATATATATGAGACCAAATTGATAGATCAAGCACTTTTTTAAAATAGAGACAAGATTTAAAATTTTATGACAATTATGTATGTATATTTTTTAAATTCTAAAAACTGTAAAAAAATCATCTGTTTTTTTAAAACAATTAGTGGTCTCTGATTTTTTTTAAAATATATTAATTTTGAGGTTGTCTAAATCACTAAATATTAGATAAAATTATCATAATTTAGGTGGTCTAATAATATTTTGATATGTGATCTTAGGAACCTTTAGCTTGTAACATATGTCAGAATACTATTAAGCCATATAGACTAGAATGGTTTTACCTTTTTTTTTTGGAAGCTCAGATTAAGTGAATAGATAGTAGTACTAAGGGTGCTACAATCCAAGTACAAAGGAGAAGAAAATAAACGACAAATAGAAGAAAACTAAGACAGAAGCCAGCACACTAGTATACGCAAACCACAAAAACACAAAATAAAAGGGGATAAAACCCACAAAACTTACCTAATATTTATTTAGGGTGATTTAGACGAAAATATTATTTCAAGAAATACATACTAAGACTTATTTATTGATGATCACACAGACGGACAAAGGAAAGATAAGTTATAAATAAATAAGTTATTTTCTTGTATAAAATATTGTGTTTAGTATGAATATATTTTTTGTATTAAAAAGGTATCATCATAGTTGGCAGTAATCAAATCTAACCGTCTCGTGTTTCAGAAATCACATTAAGTGATAGGTTTCTGACAACAAATTATTCTCCATACACACTACATAAGAATTAAACTAACGACTAAATACTTAAGAAACTCACTTATCTACGAACTTCTTGATATTTTTCATTTAATGCAAGTTGCTAGGGAGTCATGTGATTAGGCCCTTCACTCAAAGTATTTTTGGGCGAATTCTCTGGTGCCCCAACTTTTTTTATGGGTATGGTACTTGAGTGATGTGGAATACTCAAATATCTACATCTGTAATAATTATTGTTATTAATATTAATAAGAAATAAAACTTAATTTAATTATACAAAAGCCCCTGAAACTTATGGTGTAAAATTTTAGCCCCATAACATCTTAACATTTGGGTTTCTATCTCTTCCCCAAACACGCATCTGAAACCTGCAGAAACCATAATTCGATTCCAGATCTCCTTCTTCCATTCCCAAACAGCAAAATCAACATCAACTCTTGCCTCCACAACCCTACCTCGCCTCGCATTCGCAATAACACCCAACCCCTACGTACCAACTCATCGTATGGATGTAGCGTGCTTCAACTGGCTTCCCCGTTCCCTCTTCGGCGAGATCTCGCGCGGCGATTTTTTCCAAGAGGTTCGTTCATGAAAAAAAAAATCACTTTTGTTCCTCATTTTTATCCGCCTGATTCTTTTCTCTGTGTTGCGGCTGTGGCGGCGATCGTGCGGAAGCATGGGTAGTCTGACGTGATTGATGTCTCGGTGTTGCATATCCCTGCCTAGAAGGCAGCTATTGCACTTGCTCCGTCTTTCTTTGTGTCTATTTCCTGCTGATTTTGGTTCTGAAGGGTGGGTTTTAGGGTTTGAATGGTTGAAGGGGCTTTGGGGTTTTCATAGATTCTGGTTTATGGGATTTTAGTGTGAAGGGTTTCTCAGTTCTGTTCTGTTTTAGGTTTGGAAGAAAGAAGAAGAAGATGAAGAAGATTGAAAAATTGAAAACTAGAGTGAGACTTGTGTGTTGTGGGTTCTTGTAAAGAGTTCGAGAGAATATGAAGATATTTTTGATACAATTAAGGAGAATATGAAGATGAACAACACTTAGTGATTGAAATTAAAAGAAGCACGTCATTACAGAAAAAACTGGGGTCTTTACATAATTAGTTAAAGATTAAGGATATATTAGAACACAAAATAAATGTATCTAAGGTGTCTTCATATTATTGGTACAAATCACTCATGTACATACACTCATTTAAAATTTTGGGTACCAGAGCATGCACCGTATTTTTGGGACTTAGAATTCTATACTTCATTGAAAATTACAATTCGCTCATAAACAACTCCAAATCTCCTTATGAATTTAATACACTTAAATTATGAATGCCAATTTTATTCGAAATATTGCTGAAAGAAATCATAAATGTCCTTTTCCCCCGCATAATAAAATAGGCAACACAAATAGAAAAATGACTAAAAAAAGTGTTTGCAAATTGCAAAACGTCAATACGTTTAAGCATTCGATTCTAGAACAATTTTAGTATTATCATTTTTTTGTGTAACTCTATACGTTACTACTTACTAATGATTCTTTTTACAGTTAAAGTTATTAATGAATTTAACTTAATTAATTGCTGCAGTTATATTTCAATTTTTTAATTAATACGAGAAGAGGTAATTGATTGATCGTATATTCTTCTTAAACTCTCAATTTAAAGCTGACTCTTTTTCAGTTGGCCAATTATATTCTTCTTTAATATTTTGAGAAAGATTCTTCTTTTGTCTAAAAGGTGCTTGCATTCACATGTAATTGCAAAACAAAATAGATCCCAACCTGGCCACCTTCACCTGAAAATACTGCATGCATTCACAGCAGTGCCAATGACTTACTGCAATCTGATAAAGTGTTCATGCTTCGACCTTTCCTATTTTCAAATTTTTGGCGCCGTTTATAATTTATTTTTTCTAACAACTGAGTAATTATCCTGTGTCCCTCTTTTTATTTTTGGTCCCTCTTTATGATTCATGAACTAGTTAACATAATTTTCATTTGAAAAGTGAATTAAATGTTTATGCCCCAGAATGGTTTAATTTATGGATAGCACGCTTGCGCTTTCATTTTCTTTTGGTGGATGGGAAGAATTTTTGTCTTTGCAGACGGATGTTCCAACTCACTTTTTTTTTTGAAATTCCAACTCAATTTTAGTATTCGAAAAATTATAGTAATTGTTTTTTTCAATAAATAACTCTTTAATTTTTAGCAGTGTTATAAAACTCGATAATTCGGTTTAGGTACTGGGTCAATGAGTCAACTAAATTTAAATTAATTATAATATTTATAAAAGTAAGAAATATTTTGAATAGTAATATTAATTTTTTTTATTTCACATATATAAAGTACTATATATATTTTTGTGTGCAACACTGCAACTTATCTCAAAAACAAGCTTAGCTTAGTGGTAGCTACACTTCCATACAACAAGTGTAGGTAGGAGGGTACCAGACTCCTTCTTTAAAAATTAAATTGGGGATTATCATCACAAAGTCGACATGCAAAGAAAGTAGATAAGGCTTTGGAAAGGATTAATTAGTCCAGAGCTTTTTTACTCCCTCTGTTCCAGAAAGTTTGTTGTTTTGCACCATTTTTTAATATCCCAAAATATTTGTTGTTTTAGAAAACCAATGCATTTGTTGCTAATTTTTTCCACATCTACCCTCATTTAATACATTTTCTCTCACTTATCACCTTCCATATTAACCAACCACAACTCTTCTCTATTAATTACATTCTTCTCTATCTAAGTATAATTTAATAGTTGCACATCATACTAGTAAAAGTAAATAAGGGCAATCTAGTCAAATTGTGCTATCAATAATTGTTTTCTTACTCTTTGTGCCACAACCTTAAACTACAAACTTTCTGGAACTGAGGGAGTAATTTTTTTTTTGGGTTAGTTAAGGTGGAAGAGTGAAATATTAAATGATGATGTCTTTTCTTCAATGGAAAGACCACTTCACAGGGGAAGGTGAAGCAATTAAGAAGCACCAAAATAAGTGAAAGTCCTTATTCATTGCACACTAGATATTATACCCGTGCGTTGCACGGGTTTACTTACTATATTTTTTAACATTATATAAAAATTATTATAGTTTAACTAAATTAAAATTAAAATATTTTTTAATTATAAATAAAAAAAATGTGTTAAGTATTTTATGGCAGCCTGAGGTTATGTATTTGTTGTTGTTATTGACATTTTGGTTGTTGTTTGTGTTTTGAGTACTCTTTTTCCTTCCCTAGGGTTTTTCCCACTGAGTTTTTCCTAGGAATGTTTTAATGAGGCTCAAGCATAAGTTGTTTTAAGCACCAAAATGTTTAATGAATTGGCAAGGATGCACGGGACATTCTTGTATTGATTTAGCCCCTATTTTTCAAGAGAGGGTTGTTCTCATGTACATCTATATTGTAATAATAATATAATTTCTTTTGTATAAATAATTAATATTACTCAAATTTAACTATTAGCATAGAAATCATTTTAACAATTAAGTTTTTTATTTATTTAATAATATGAAAAATAATTAATTTAATTTGAAATATTTAAATTTCGTAAGAAATGTTAAGTAATAAATGTTTAATGTCATTAAATAAGTTTTAATATCATTTTTTATATTTTTTACCTGGAAAATCATTTACTCTGACATGCCAAGACCAATAAGTGATAACTTAAATAGTCTTTTTTTATAAAAAAATAGCCTAAAATATTATCTTATGAATTTAATTTTTTTCAGCTTATTTGGTTTGTGAATGTTTTCTCACAGCCAATAGTCATGATACTAATCCCTTGAGCCTATACGATCACGTTAAGTGAATAGGACAGACCTCTCACAACAAACATTTATTCAACTTTAGTCATTATTATTTTTCTCTATTATGCTTTCTCGAGTAATTTTTACTAATATATCATAGATAGAAAATATTTTTTTTAATAATGCATAAACATGTTATAGTTAATATTAAATACCTTTTAGCGGCATTTGTTTTTCAATTTAAATTTTTTTATCCATATTATTTATTATCAAATAATTTTTATTTTTAATATTTGTCAAATGAAAAACTAAAGATAATTTCATGTTTTTTTAAGTTGTTGAATGTTGTTATTTAATGTAAGTAGTTGAATATTTTTTGATAATACAATTTTTTTCAGTTTTTATTATTTTTTCATATATTATTACAAAGAAAATTTATTATTTCTTAATGTATTTTAATACCAAGGTATGAGAGTTTTATGATTTAAAGTATTTAATGTAAAGCTCAAGTCTCCTTTACATATAAATATCTTTTTTAATTTTAAAACTATTTTATCTAAATTATTTATTAGTAAGTATTATTTTATTATTAATTTTAATTTTTAATATTTGTCAAATGCAAAACTCAAGTAAATTTTAAGCTTATGAATGTTGTTATTTAATGTAAGTAGTTGAATAGTTTTTGACAATATAAATTTTTTCAATTTTAACTTTATTATTTTTAATATATTTATTACAACTTTTTTGTTTTGTTTGGATTCTTTTAATACAATGCAACACTTAAGTTTTGCTTATGTATTTAATACTAAAACGCAAGTGTGATTTATATATATAGAAGATAGATAGATTTAAAAGTATTTTATTTAAATTATTTAATAATAAATATTATTTATTATTAATTTTAATTTTTAATATTTGTCAAATGCAAAGCTCAAGTCAATTTTAAGTTTATGAATGTTGTTATTTAATATAAGTAGTTGAATAGTTTTTTTATTAAATAATTTTTTTCAATTTTTAATATATTTAATATTTTTCGTTATTTTTTAATGTATTTAATATAAATGTATTGGAGCTTTATGGTTTAATGCATTTAATACATGCAAAATCTCAAGTCTCCTTTACATATATATATAGATTGGCAACAAGGCTTAGCCACCACACAAGTCCCAATTGTCTAGGTAGGCCGCTCTTGCCTCTTGATCATTTTCCACATGCCATTGTGCCTCATTGGGCTAATTTTTGTAAATTCTTGCCAAACAATAAATTTGCTAATTTTATCAAATTAATAAATGTGATAACTCCTATACATTTCGTGAAAGGATATAATCAATTTTTTATTGTTAACTAACTTAATTTTGACACGTTTCTTCAAGTGAGATTCAATATTTTTAATTTACACCACTAAGAACCTCGGTGAAAATAAATCAGGATATATAAAAGCATCAATCACCCAGTAGCGAGTAGGGCCCTAATATGGGCTAGTCCATTTTGTCTTACTAAATGGGCTTTTAAAATCGCATCATATATGTTATAGCCTTTTCCATTTGTGTGACCCAACAATAATTATTAGGGTATGTTTGGATTATGGAACAAGAACATACTCCCTCCGGTCCTATTTATAAGCAACAAAAAAAAAATTCACATAGTTTAAGAAATGTAGTTAAACTAGATAAAATGCATTAAATTTGTCTTAAATCAAAATAAACTTCCAAAATTACCCTTTATTATTAGTGTTGGAAAGGGGGAAAGAGAGAGAATAATTAATGAGACACATTTTACAAGTTAGAATTAATAAGGGCATCATTGGAAAAAATTAATTAATATAGCTCAAACATTCATTTGGTTCTTATAAAAAGGACCAAAAATTTTCTTCTCTTTCATGCTTATAAATAGGACCGGAGAGAGTAATAAAATAGAATAAAATATAATGAAGCTGAAAGGAATGAAATTAAAATTTAATCCTATTATTTGAGCATTTTATGATAGAATATAAAAATGTTGCAACTCTATTATTTGAATAATTAATATAGCGGAATGAATTATAATTTTTTTTATTCTTATATTGCTATTGATTTAAAACAAAATATTTTCACTAAACTACTAAATAATTAACAAAATAATCTTGATGGAGGAGAATCAAAGATGATGATGAAATGGAAGATGTTGGAGGGTTCGAAGTTTAAAGATCATGGATTATCCACTCTAGTTTCTATTTTTCGGTTCACTTTATTACTTCAAGAATTATTTATGGTTTTGTTGGCATGTTAAATTTATTTGTTTAATGTATCTTTAGTGGTACTAGTTTACTACTACTTTTTTTTACACCATGTTGGGTTTTCTTAAGTATTTTTTTTATTGAGTTAACAAATTGAGTCTATAAACTCTTAACGGGTTTATGTAGAATCGCGAGTTTCACAACCTTCGTGTATATGAAACTGACCAATTCCTCTCTTATCTGGCCAATTTAAATCATTGGATAGTACACTCAATGGTTGAAAATGTTTAAGAGGGAGGCTGGAGAGGGACTTCATCTAAAGGATCCAAGTTAAAAAAAAATGACATTGAGAAGTGCACAATGTAAAATATATTAATGCAAGGAGTAAACAGATCAAACACAAACATGTTTTCTTTCTTCCCTTTACCCATAAGGATTGAGAGTCCTAACAAGTAAGAAATACAAAGAAATTATGCAGCCAAAAAACACCAGAATGATTTAATGGCCTGTTTAATTTACTGTGGACATTTATTCCAAATCCAATATAGTAATTGGTGAACTTCCCCAAAGTTCCTCACTCAGCAGCATACTTCAGCATATGTAGTGGCTCTTTCACATTCTGGCCTTAGCAACCACAATGCTGCCTCCATTAATGTCTTCAGCTCCTGGCCTAGTCCATGTTTCCTTAAATTGCTCTTCAGTCACCCCTATAAAACAACATAGAAAGAAAATCAAATCATAAAAAACTTCCAATGTTTTTCCTAAAGCTTCTTTTTCCTAAGAATCAATTATGACACTTAGAAGCTACTCACATAATCTTTTTTCCAAAATCAATTCTAGAAGAACTTTCAATCGTGCGGCGAGAAAAAGCATGAGTATGACTTACCTTTTCCCATTGCAGTAGTTGAGGAAACACCGCCCTGTACAGTTTTGAGGTACCTATCATAGTAGTTAGCACCAGCCCATTTCTGGTGAGCAAGAGTGTCAACTCCATTGTTCCTCTCCTCTCTCTGAATCCTCTCCACATAAGCCAGCATTCCCCTGCTTGCAAAATCCTTTGCAAAAGTTGAAGTGATGAGTGCATTAGAGTGCAGACCAGCCACTGTTATGAACTGCCACACATACCCCAACTTAGCAATCCTTGGAATGAAGTCTCTTATCTGCTCATTTGTCATTCCAAAAGCATCCCAGTTGAAAGATGGAGAAAGATTGTACCCCAACATCATCTCAGGGTGCTTTGATCTAACCCCTTCAGAAAAACTAGTGCACTCAACCATGTTGGGGCCTGAAGTTTCCATCCATATCACATCAGCATGAGGAGCGAAAGCCCTGCCACGAACAACTGCCGCGGTCACAGAACCTTTGAACCTGTAGTACCCTTCTCTTGTTCTAGGCAAATCCCAGTCCCAGAAGAGGTTTTTCACCCCCAGTCTCTCAGCAATGTCCCTGCCTTCATCGATTGAAAGACACATTTCATAGCTAGAACATTTCATCCACTCATTCAATTTTCTCCTTTTCTCTTGTTCTCCAATGTTCTGGCTCTTGATTGCATCCACAACAGCTTCTGAGAAAGTCTTCAAATTTGCCATTGCTAGCCACTGATCCTCCAAAGCTTGAAGCTCAGCACCACTTTTCCCATTAGCCATGCCTTGTGCAATGAGATTTGCCAAAGTCTTTCCCTTGAGAGTTGGGTTTGTCACACCCAAGATAAATTGATGGTCCCTGGAGTCAATGTTGGACTGAATCATGGTAGCGTCAACTGCGTCGGTTCGCGCCACCAGGACAGTTTCCACACCCATGACATCAAATTGAAGCCTTGCAGCCACAAGGCGATTGATGTGCTCACTGATTCCAACAAGCACTTTAGATGCCATGTGGCCACATTTTTTTGTCATAGAAGATTGGTCCTCAATGTGGATACCGGCCGCGCCACGCTCCACAAAGAGCTTGCAGAGCTTAACTGTTGTGGTGGTGCCGCCAAAGCCGGTGTCACCATCAGCAATGATTGGCCTCAAGTAATCAACATAAGGGGTTCTAGCCCTCTCTTCCCTGCTCATTCTCATTCTCTCCTCTCTTTGCTTCCTATCATGGTATTGCTGAGCAAAAAAGAGATGCTCAACCTTGTTTGGGACAGTGTCATAAGGGTAGTCAGCAAGGTCAGGGCCAGGTTCATTGGTGGTGGTGTGAGTGGAAGAGCATTGCCACCCTGAGACATAGATGGTGTCTAAGTGCTTGGCCATTTGGGTGACCTGAACTGGGTCAAGTGCACCAAAAGTCCTTGTGGCTGAGCCATTGGCTTGGTGGGTCTTGAGAATGTGCCATAGCTTCTTAGCCATCTCGTTCGAGCCGTAGGTTTGTCTGAGGTTGCCTCGGAGGGACACCACATCTCGGGCGGAGTATGGTCGTTTGGTTAGCTTGAACCTCTCAGAGTTCCACCATGCTTGCACTTCAGCTACTTCAGCTTCAAACCTGGCTTCTTCTTCCATCACCTGTTCATATAACTTGTGTTAAGTTCAGTTGAGACTAAAATTATTTATTTGTAAGTTAGATTGAGTTGAGACTTCTATGCACAAATGTTTGGATGAACTTCTTTTTCCTCAAAATAAATTCTAACACCAAAAAACTGTTCATCTAAGCTTCTTCCCAATACCAAAATTGATTCAATTATAAAAGAATTTCTAAAAATGAACTCAGTATACAAACACATTTGGATGTACAAACACTTTTGGATCATTTTATTCTCTTTGAGATACTAGTCACAGAACAGGAAATCTATATCATTTCCTCTCTTAGGCAATCCTAAAATACTTTTAATTTTCTCCCCTATGATTGGAAAACCAGAAATCTGTTATTTCTTTTCTATAAATTCTCCCCAATGATTGCAAAATCAGAAATCTGTTACTAACCAGCTACAATTACAATTTATGTTTTGCAACTGCTGCATAAAATTGTAAAACAAATATTATAATTTATTGATTTAAAACTCATATAAAAGAGGTTTGTGTAGTACATAACTTTGTATTTTCAATCATTGACATTCCTATAATCTTAATCCAATTACTATTAATAATGTCCAATTAGACAGAAATACCACCTTCTACTTGATTAGAAAAGATTGAATTTCAATTTTCTTTCATCTCAGATTAGGGAAAAAGTAACGAAAATAATGATGAAAAACATATATTGCTTCAGATTCTTGGTTTAGTCCACTAATTAGCAAAAACTTTTACACTACATGACACAATTCAATTTTAAGCCAAACAGGGTCACTTGCTTTCAATTTAGCATGTTAGTTTGTGTAGGGTTCAGATATATATACAAGCATGATTAAATTAATCTTTCCCTGCTACCAGCAATCCAGCATAATGTAACATGAAAAATTCCAAAATCTGGAGCCATACAACTTACAACAAAACATACATGACATAAAAAAAAAATTCTGAAATTGAAATGCAAAGAAAGTTTACATATATGATCAACAATTATGCTTAACTTAGGATTAAAACTCAAGGAACTTATTCAACTAAATTATAGAAAACTATAAACACAAGGTATATATCAAACAAGCTGTTGCACAAAGAAAGCAAAGCAAGAAGGCAGGGTATTGAGCTTACAGATGAAGGCACGAAACTTGATGCAGCCATGGTAAGAACTCTTTTTGCTCTTTGTAAATTGATGCTTAAGAAACTATGAGAAAGCTCATGCAAAAGCTGCTTCAAGCTCCTCAATTTATATAGTTGTGGAATGACCCAAGTTGATCACGCACTTGTAAGAATGGTAAATTACATGACAGTGGATAACAGAAACAAACAAAAACCGAAGAAATTTTATCTAGTCTCATTAAATGCCGTTGAATATTTTCAGGGAGAATGGTGAAGCATGGCACTTGAAAGCTGGATTTGCAGGCACGTATGGAGGTGGCTCTTTGACAACGTTCTTGATTGTCATCTTTCATTTAATATGATGTCATCACTATCCCACAAAAGGTAACAGCTGATTAATTCCATTTTGAATTCCTATTTGTAACTAGTATGTTCACA
This sequence comes from Lotus japonicus, assembly GCF_012489685.1. Taxonomy (NCBI): domain Eukaryota; kingdom Viridiplantae; phylum Streptophyta; class Magnoliopsida; order Fabales; family Fabaceae; genus Lotus; species Lotus japonicus. Next base: position 87,972,633 of record NC_080043.1, on the reverse strand, counting down.
CTAAAACCACAGTCGATTCTAAGAAAAATCATTTATTAGCGGGCAGGACTACAATTTGTCAATTTCTCAGTTAGACATTCATCAAATAAATAAATAAAATTCTCATGAAACTGATCTGATTCATCATACATCATACATCAATGAGCTTGTGATTAAAGTTTTAGACTTTAGTCCTTTAAAATTTAAAATTCAATATAATTATGATTTTGGATTTTCCTCACGAAATTGCCTTGCGCCTCTCCATTTCAAGTGTTTGTACCTGTATATACTGTTAAATGCATAATGCAATCCATTATGTTCGAGTAGTGATAATTAATAATTTTGTTACTGTCTTACCGGGAACAGAGCTATATAGCACAAATTTAATGGTTCACAAGTCAAACAAAATTCTCATTTTTTTCCACTAAATATCCTCATCACTTAGTTCCCCGAACGCTCTAATATCAGATTAAATGGGTAGACATCTCACAATAAATAATTTTTCATACATATTGCATAGGAATCAAATTATAAACTAGATGTTTAAGAAACTTAGCTATTTACCATTTGTGCTAAACTTTATTGATTAAAAAAGTTTTTTCCGTAAATTTATTTTAGCACATAATCCCTACAATTGCATTATCCGCAACTCTACCACAATGCTTCATCAATAATTTGATGAAATTGGATTCTTCTCATCTCCAAGTTGATATACAGAAATGACCAAACAATAAAAATGTTGATATATAGTGATGATTACGTCATGATCGAAGGGAGGGAGGTGCTGGTGGAGGTTTTGTTATCGTTATGAAACTTGCTATCCTGATTGGTTGGATTAATCTGTTAGAGTATATGTATGTGCATTCGTTTTGAATTTTGGAGTGTAGTTTGATGAATGTAAAAGTGATAAAAGTAAGTATGGGACTATATTTGTTGAAAGGAACTAGAAGATCAAATAGCTAGTGCCTAGTGGATGATAAGTATTATCCACGGTATATATGTTCTTCTTGGGGCCACGCATACATATATAGTGATAAATAATTTAATTTGCTTAATGAATCATTGAATCATCGAGTGAGAGACCAGAATTGCACTATACAAATATGATCAAAATATTTGGGTGGTCCTGAATTGCTTATAAAAAGAACAAAAAATTAAGTGTGGTCCTGATCGATGGTGATGATGCAGAGAGATGAGACTTTGAGCATTTCGAGGCACTCATGCATGTTTTTCTTCCATTTCTTGTGAGTTTTACTTGAGGCCCTTGCTGGGTTATAGTCATTTCTTTGATAGATATCCTTACCATCTTAAAGTGATAACATTTTTTTATACTAGCATTTTATTACTTTTTATAAAATTGAGTTTGGCTTACTAGGCACATGATGAGGTGCTAGCTATTCTATTGGACTTTTTTTAAGTGTATATATACTTCATGTTCATTGAAGAGTATATGTATAGTGTGAAGTACTATATCACATGTGTTTTAGATATTTTTACATTATTGTTAACCATTTTAAGAACCGATTGTGCAAGAGATTCTATTTCTCAGTATAGGCTCTTAAGGCACTTCAAACAGCTTTTAATTAATCGTAATTAAGAATTGGCCAAAAGTGACTTTGTAAACACTAAAGTAAAAGAAAAACAACTACAAAAGCAAATGAAATGGATAAAGACTATGCCATAAAGAACGTGAAGGCGGGGAAACTAAAGTGCGAAAAATTGTAATCTGATTGAACGAATTGGATTGTGTTGTTATGCAAATGACTCTATTCCCTATTTATAGAGCAGTACTAACAAAAGAAAATCAGAAAGGGAAGAAATCCTTACGAACACTTAAAGATTTCTCTTAATAGTCAACGACGGCAATAAAACCATAGTAGAAAGTGGCGTCGCTATATACTAAGTGTCGCAAATGAGACGATCTGTCTCAAAGCTGTTAAATGTCGTCGCTAGAACACTACTGAAAATAACTATTTGATAGTCAAATTCCGTCATTGGAATATTTAGAAGTAACATTTGGAAAGAGATTGGTAACTCTAGAGAGATTAAAGATAAATTAAAAAATTACAAACAACCTCATGTTGCAAATTATCGTGCAGTAAGAGTGAAGTCATAAGATTAAACTCTGAAAAACTTATTTGTTGAGATAGACAATCATAATTTTCCAAACATGTGTCAAAAACAAAAATATAGAATAGTGTGAATAGCAGAATTTTTTTTGGTCAAATGAGTAGCAGATTTTTTTTTTTTTTTTGGAGAGGAGTAGCAGATTTTCTTAAACACCATGTAACATCTTTTTTTTTTAACGACACCATGTAACATCACATATGGGCTTTTAAAATAACATGCCCTTCTTTTTTGGTCGAAACATGCCCAAAAAAGTACCCGTAATAAGATCAACTTTCATCTTATAGGCTACATGGTGTTTACAATCTTTGCCTCATTCTCTAGCACTTCATTCACTAGTGGAGTATCTTGAAGTCCAGTACTTCTCTATTTCTTCTGCTGTTCTTCCAGGAATTCTTCCAGCAATCAAAGACCACCTAAAAAAGAACACAATAATCATTTCATAACCTTCTTAAAAAATGGTTAGGGAAAAAAAAGAGAAGTTTATGGAATTAAAGAGAAAAGTGGTAAAAAGGGAAGCACATGACCCACCTTTCCCCAACCAGATTATAAACCATGGTAATAAGGATTTCCTCATCTTCAGAGAATTCCACATTTGAAGCTTGACTGGATTTCTCTGCGAAAACACAAGTGCTCTGAATCTAAATGAAGAGTCTTATTTGATTAAAAAAACCACCAAATTATTACTCTCAAGACAAAGAAAAGTCACCAATATCTTGAAGTCAGGACAGAAAGGTGATCTTAGCAGGAGAAGAAATACCCATAATAATAGGAATTTAGAAAATATATATTTCAAATGTGACTATGTAATGGTGTTAAAAAGAACTAATAGCATGTTTGGATCAGTTTCAATTTTCTCTGTATCAATTCATACACCCAGAATCTACTCAAAAACTTTTTCCCATAATTGATTTTGATTTTAGAATCAATTGTAGATAGCAAGGAGTGACCCATTACACATGAAGTATCAACCTCAAACTTTATCTACCTATAAGAATACATGGGGTTCCTAAAAGGCTACCTGTAGAATCTGCAGAAACATTATCAGAGGAGTGTTCTCTGTCAGCCATTGCAATAGCAAGTTCAGCGTGAAGTTTCAGTCTTTGTATATTGAAGAGGCTAAAAAGAGCAATGTTAATTTGCAGGATAAGGAAATGATTGAGTGGTATTTATAGGAGCAGGTCAACTCAACAGTGAATCTGGAAGCCTACCACAACTGGAAGTGGGGCACAAGAAAAATAGAGAGAAGACTGGTAGTTGAACACAAGGTCTTCAAACTCTGCTTGGTAGTTGGGCACTTTGTGTTAGTTGGAGTCTTTTTTTTTTTAATTTCTTTCTAGATTACTAGTCTTGAACCGTGCTAGATGCTCACTACACAAATTAATTGTCTAAGGAAAAAGTACAAAGATGCCATAACAAAAGTTCATGTTATTCAAGTAACTTTTGTCTTTACTGTGCATTTTTTTGGGTAACCTACGGGCCTAAGCCCAAAAAAACAAACTAATCCCTTCTATAAAGGGTATTACAAGAATCAAAGAGAGGGGAACATGATTCACGGCTTTTGTACTATAGTAGTATAGTTTTTTTTTAGAAATTACAGTTTTGGGGTACTTTTTCTTTTATTTACCAATCTAGTATAAATCGCCACTGTCAGTGGCGATTCTATTTATTTTTTTTAAGTTTTTTAAAGGATCGCCAATAGCATTGGCGTTTTCATTTTTTTATATAAATCGCCAACCACGTTGGCGTTTTCTTATTTTTTTATTTTTGTTTTTCTGACAATCGCCAACTATGTTGGCGTTTTTTTACCTTTTTGTTTTTTTTAAATCATCCACACGTTTTTTTAATTTTTTTTAAATTAGTAATTAAAATGGTATTTAATCAATTGATACTCACACACAATTTTGTGTCATTACTCACTTTTGCAGCACTTTAATCATAAATATTTGAACCGATATTTAAAGATAAACATATATATTACATAGTTTAGTTGGGGATGAAGAGTATTGGTCATCTTACTCAGGTCCCAATTGCATGCTTAGGCGAGAACTTGCCGGTAGACCAAATAATTTATTATCAAAGTGCTGTAAAAGTGAGTAATGACACAAAATTGTGTGTGAGCATCAATTGATTAAATACCATTTTAATTACTAATTAAAAAATTAAAAAAATGTGTGGGCGATTTAAAAAAATATAAAAAGGTAAAAAACTCCAACATAGTTGGTGATTGTCAGAAGAAAAAAAAAACAAAAATAAAAAATAAGAAAACGCCAACATGGTTGGCGATTTATATAAAAAACGAAAAAAAAAAAACGCCAATGCTATTGGCGATTCTTTAAAAAAATAAACATAAATAAATAGAATCGCCACTGACCGTGGTGATTTATACTAGATTGGTAAATAAATAAAAAAGTACCCCAAAGCTGTAATTTGCAAAAAAAAACTATACTACTAGGGTACAAAAGCCATGATTCACTCATTTTATATTTTAAATTTATGGTGTCATGAGGTAAAAATTTTAATTAAATGCTTTATGGAAACAAGTGTTTATAGCACAAGAAAATTCATAAACTAAAATAAGCTTACGAAAATTTACGAAAATAAGATTAAAATCAATTCTAGGTAGGTACAAATGTTTATTTCAAAGTTAGTAATATATAGACAACTTATGATCGGGGTCGGAAGAGAAGGAAGGCACAAGAGAAGTGGAAGCGGGAGAAAATTGGAAAACCTAGAGTCAAGTGAGTAGAGTCAAGTGAGTGAATCCTCAGTTCCTCACTAATACTATTTAGCACATTGGTTTGGTTCAGTTGGGTTCTCCATATCTTACTTTAATTTCCTTAACTCTATACCCGACCTTATATTTTTTAGTTATGAATCTCTAAAATCAATTAAATCTTTGCACTCAACCCGACTTTTTTGCTTCAAATCGAGTCGGGTAGGTTTGGGTCGACTCAATCTACACACAGCCCTATTTTAATAATTTTTTTATAGGCAAATGTTAGTTATTGGTAAATTAGTCTCTCCTCAGGGTTCGAATCATTTATCCTTCACCCTTCATCATATCCAACCCTTATATACCACTTGAGCTAACCTTCAGGGACCTCTACGTGTAATAGTATTAAATACATATCTCATTGTGCCCATTTTAGACGTGGTAGGCATTTATCTGGAACAGAACTAATGTAGTTTATTTTCCCTTTACAAATTTCAAGCAAATTGTCATAACTCATACATGCGAAGAGTTGTTGAGATGATGGTGGTAGCTGGTAGGAAATTAACTTGCCTAGTCTCCCCAATAATTGAGTAAATGCCAAAACAAAAGTGAACGAAGAATCTCGTACACAAATTTGATGCTGAAGGAAAACAATATACTAAAGTCCTAAACAGTAAACATGCATCTAGATTCTAGACTAGAGTCTCCTTGTATCAGATAAGACATTGACTTATACTTCCGTAATCTAATATACTACCTGAAAAATTGATTAAAACACTATTATGTTGTAAGATTGTCTTTTTCAAAATTTACTAGACAAAATTCTTATATTGTATTGCTTTAATAGATGATTCTTATAAGTTGATTATTTTTTAGAATTTTTGCAGTAAGTATTCTGTAACATAAAATCAGACAAATCATGTTAATTTCGGCTGTGTTTAGATATATCTTAACCTTCAAAATGAAAATTTGTTCACGGTGCACTCAACATATATCTAAATTCCAAACGCACTTCATCCTAATTTTAACGAGATTTTATTTAATTCAGCCTAAAATTTATCTTAATTATGCACCCAAAAACGTTGTCCTCTTTGAATCAACAAAGACGTGCATAATGGCTAATTGTTAGAACCCAGAGAGTTCGGTTCAAATGTTGAAGACTGTGAATTCAACTTTGTGGTTCAACACGGAACTAATCTCATTGAACGTTGATAAAGTGTATGAGGTTTTGTATAATAATTAAAAAGGACTTTGCGTTTACCATTCACTGTGAAACTCAAACACAGTCGAGAAAAATCTTGCTTTGTTTTTGTTTTCTAATGCAATAGAATAAGAATAATAGGAGAGTTCATAGTGCCAGAGACTCATCTTTCATAGGGATAAGAACGCTGCCTGTGTGCGTTAGTCTTGACAATAGCTGCAAAATTCTCAGCAGTCAAATTAATGGCCCCCACTTAAATCGTATTTTTATTTGTTATAAACAAATTAAATAATTTAATTGATGGCTTTGAGCCTTGTGAGCATCTAGAAGAATGAAGAAACTCGGTTGCGAGTTATGATATATATACACCTCTCAACTTCTTTTCCACCTTTATTTTTATCTATTTTTTTTCTCAATCAAATCATCTATCATATCTTTACTTTCTCTCTCCTTTCTTTTCATCTCTCTCTTCTTCCACCCCTCCACACCTTATTTTTGAGGTGTGAAGATATAATTATTCCTCAGCAAGAAAGTTAATAAAATGAGAGAAATGTGAGATATGCCATAGGTGATGTTATAATAATAAAAAAATAGGAAAAGAAAAATGAGATTGAGTAGAAAGTAGGGTGTCAGTATATCAAAACCCTAATATTAATGATGAGCACTCAATATTTTAATTGCCAAAAAAGAAAATGAGATAAAATAGAAGTAAAGAGTCATTTTTTAATTGCCAAGTGAGACACTTAGTTGTTTGATTTAGCGTCTGACATCAATGCAAACGGAAAAATACACATCCTAACACATTAATGGAAAAGTAAAGTAGGATTGACGCTGAGTTCAACGCTAAACCAAACATATGCATAATGTATGTTTGTTATAACATTCAACCACATTCAACTCTAAGCCTTCAAAATTCCTGCTTTCACATTTTGTGGTTTCATTGTGGTTTCCACTTGTCAAAGCAGAATGAAGGTGCTTTCAATCAAACATGCTCGTAGTATGTTAAACTTGAGCTACACTTTAGGAGCTTAATTCTTACAGCTTCCCTGATAGTGCACTTGCACAATTCAAACAAATCTCTCCAAAGATCTTATTACAGTCAGTTCTAACAAATGACAGAATAAGGAAAAGTAACTTATCCATAAATGACAATATCCTATTCTTTGATTTGTCTCTGAATTATTCTGGATCATGAGCATGTGAGATTGTAAGGGTATTCTTTTCGTTGTTTTTTTTATTGTTACTAAATATTGGTATCTAAATTCTTTTCCATAGTTCCAAGCAAGTTCCAAAGCTGTAAGAAAGTCAGCATTAAACTTAGCCCATCTTGGAGGGGAAAAGCTCCTTCCCACTAATTGCATAGAATATATTTGCGCCCTGACAGAACCTATAACCTGTTCTCTAAGGTCTCCATCGGTCACAATGTAATTCTTAGCTCTTAAGATCACATTGTTAACATCAAACTCTATATGGTTGAACACCGCTTTAGTTCTCTTGTTCAAAATACTCCACAGGATTGAACCAAACAACTGGCTCCAACTTCCATCAGTATTTCCCAGTCCCATTCCTTGTATCGCAGTCACAACCCATTGAAACGGCCCCGCAGTTCTGAATTCAAACTCGTTCTGCGCGAAGTACAACACACCAAACTACAGCTGCTTTTACACAATCTCTCAGCAAATGAAGACTTGTTTCTAGAAACATGTTACAGAGAGAGCAAATTGAACTATCAATAATCTGATATTGAATTCTGCGGACATTGGTCATGATCCCATTCTGCAATAATTTCCAAATTGAACATCTAATCCTATGCAGACCGTGCCAATTCCAAAGGCTCTTCCATAAGGATTCTCACCAGTTCAGGTCAATAAATCCCATAAGCAAGTTATAGGCACTTCTATAAAGAAAATTGTCATTGTTCAACCCTCAAACGACCTCATCCGTGCCTAGAGCTGCATCAGGACCTAAAATGGTGTCAATTTCTGCTAGCACCTCCACTGGCAGGTAAGCCATGAGCCCATTTAACGCCCAACCACACTGCTGATCAAAATAATTAGCCAATGATAAATTAACTAATTCGTCAGGTATGTTTCTCATAGCAACTTCCGCCAGATTAACATTTGAAAACAACCATTTATCAGTCCAAACCTCAAAGAAATGGTATTTCCAATTTTCCACATAATGCCTTCACACACATCACTCCACACAGCCGTCACCCCTCTCCAAACCACAGAAGCTTGGTGTCTATTCCTCATTTCTGGCAACACCCAGCACCAGAATTGTATTTTACCTTCAAAACTTTAACCCACGACTCATCAGGGTTGTTAATAATTCCCCAACATATCTTCAAAATTAGTGTCTTGTTAAACACATGAACCTTCCTAAACCCCATTCCACCTTCCTCAGGCTTTCAATTCTTTCTAGATACTACACGTACACGGGACTATTTATCTGACATGTAACTTTGTCTCTATTTCTTTCGGCCTTTAGCTAAGTGTAGAATGGTGTTTCGTCGATTTCTTGATCAAAGACACAAATTTAGACTGAACGGGATTTGGTGTGATGGAAAATAAAATTTGTGTAATCAACCAAAAGCATTGTATGGTTGTAAAAAATTTGCGCAAAAAACATTAGCATGACTTTTGACAGAGCGGTTTAAAAAGGGAAAAAGATCATGTGATGACGAGCCTTCCTAACAAAATAACACGTATTAATGGAAGAAATAAAATATATTTTTTGAACTTCCATATTTGGAGCACGCGTCACAATCTAGATGTGATGCACATTGAGAATAATTTGCGAAATGTGCAAGGTAAAAATGTCACATACACTTTGCTAAATACGCGAAGTAAAAACATCACATGAAAATTCAAAGAGACCTTCGAGCTATGGCCTTTAGGGAATATCTTTTAGCTATTTATGCAATGAATAATCAAGGAAAGAAGTATTTTGTAACTTAAAAGCAACATCAATGTGTCAAAGGGTTATTCAAGCAATATTTCCATGTGCATCAATATTCCAAAATTGTTGACGCTTCATTTGGCTGTGCGGATTGCATGGCTAGCAGTAGCAATTGTTTCATTAATATATGACAATCATGGTTTTTCCGAATCACAACGATCTGATACAGTGATATTGCTTAAAGTTGTTAAAAAGACTTCTTTCCTTGGTTAATCATTGTATAAATAGCTAAAGAAATTTTTCATATTCATCTGCCCAAATGACATGTGATAGGGCACTGTGTGAACAGTGCTCGTGAACAGTGCCTGCTGTAGCAGTTGCACCCAGCAGTAGCAGTTAGGGGTTATTTTTATTTAAATTGGGTCAGTTATTATTTGCTAGTTGTGTCTGGTTGTAACTGTCTAGGGGTGGTTATTAAATAGGGGTTGTGTTTGTTTATTTGTTTCATTCAGAAGTTGTGAGTTTAGGGGGAGAGGTCTGGCTCTCGAATTCCAGAATTACTAGGAGAGGACTGGCTCTTGAACATCCAGAATTTGTATAATTATTCCTTAATATTCTGTTTCTATCAATTTGGTATCAGAGCACCATCCAGGTGCTCTGGTGCAATTGAATTGAGAAGAAATGGAGAAGGAGACAAGATACAAGTGGGGAAGTAAGGCTGGAAAGAAAAGAGAAGATTCCATGAGGCATTCATTGTCACTGGAATCAATTGACCTTCTTAGACAAATGAAAAAGGAGATCGCAGATTGTAGAGAGGAAATTGCACGTCAGATAAAGGAAGATGAGAGAAGAAACAAGGAATATCAAGAATGGAGGCAAAACAATTTCATACGTGTGATTTCAAGAACGAGTTCTAGGCTGAATCTCGGAATCCAGCGAACGCAGCCGATGAAGGTGCTGGCTAAAGTAAGGAAGTGGAAGATCAGGAGCGGCATGGAGATCAAGCGAGATCTGAGGAAAAAGCCACTTCTGCAGGAGAAGTCTGAGACAGAAGTGATGGAGAAAGACTCGTACGAAGCGGCAACGGAACACACCGCAGCGGAAGCGTCACGAAGAGAAGAGGAGGTTGCAACGGTGGCGTCACAGAGTCAATCGATCGCCCTGACAGTTTGCATGTTGACAGAGAAGGGGGAGAAAGATGGAACGACTATCATCGCTTCCTACCGGCAGTGGCAGAATGGTTCTTCAATGGAAGGAACCCAAGAGTGTGACCTTCAAAAGGGGGAATTCACCGCTGGGGCCCAAAATGCTGATTTAGAGTTCGATGTGGAGAGGAGGCCACCGCGGAAACCGCCGGACTTACTCCTTTGCAAGACAGTGACCGTCAATCGTCCGCCGGCTAAGCCACCAGACCTCTTTGTCGGTGATCCCAACACCTTGGGCTGTCTTCCATGCCATTTGGCAACCACCAAACGACCTCCGGCAAAGCCACCAGACTCTGCCTTCCCTTGTGTAAGAACAGTTGCGAATCTGTGGGCAGAGTGCAAAGAAACTTTCCGGATTACCACCTTGGGGACAAGGTGGATCTTTTAGGGCGGGGTATTGATAGGGCACTGTGTGAACAGTGCTCGTGAACAGTGCCTGCTGTAGCAGTTGCACCCAGCAGTAGCAGTTAGGGGTTATTTTTATTTAAATTGGGTCAGTTATTATTTGCTAGTTGTGTCTGGTTGTAACTGTCTAGGGGTGGTTATTAAATAGGGGTTGTGTTTGTTTATTTGTTTCATTCAGAAGTTGTGAGTTTAGGGGGAGAGGTCTGGCTCTCGAATTCCAGAATTACTAGGAGAGGACTGGCTCTTGAACATCCAGAATTTGTATAATTATTCCTTAATATTCTGTTTCTATCAACATGCCTAAAGCTCATGCATGACTTGAAGATCTCTCGAACTTTCAAGTGATTTAGACCCTACATCATTTAGCAAGGTGTATGACATTTACTCGCACATTTTTCTCAATATGCATGACATCACGATTAGTGACACAAAAAATTGTGCACCCAATATGAAAATTCAAAAATATATTTTTCATCTTCCATTGTGAGTGCTATTTTGTGAGGAAAGTTTGTCACCATGTGATTATTTTCCCTTTTTCAACTTACCTACCAAAAGTTACGCTAATATTCTTAAATTGTGCAAAAAAAATTAGAGATAGATAATACTTTTGGTGGATCATGCGAATCTCATTTTTCAATTAAACTAAATCATATTAAATCTAAATGTGTCTCTAATCAAGAAATCAACAATGACCCGTAAAACACCATTTGTTACAATGTTGAATGTGTCATGTAATAGAGTCAAGGAAACATGTTGGACAAGATATTCTCAAACCCTGGACCCTTCACTCTTCATCCCACCCAACCCTTATGTCCCTTAGCTCTTACCACTTGAGCTAACCCTTGGGGACTATATCGTTTCCTAGTGCTTTGTTACCATGAATGGTAAAAGATGTCGACTTCATACACACCCATGGAGGAGGTATTGTAAGGTATGAGAATGACAGACGAACATTTTGTGGATCTCATTACTCACACTATATCATTTCCTGGTTACTCGCACTCAAAACAATATGAGAATTAAATTCTTCTACAACTACTGCAAGACGAACATTTTGTGGATCTGAACTAAATGAGGGGTTTGTTGAGTCGAACTCTTCCAAGCTAATCTTCAAGGATCTGCTAAGCCTCCCAATGCCCAAAGGCCCTGAACCATCAATGACTAGACAGTCTCCCTCTCAACAGCACTCCTATTTATAGGCTACATGCCTTACTCTCTAACCCACTAAATAGCTAACCATAATTCTGTCGAATAACTAATTTTGTTTATTGAGTGTACCTATCAATTTGTCACATTGGTCTAAGTATTGCACTTCTCCAAACTAATTCCTAAGTATGGGATTTTTACACAAGCTGGTTTAACTTGTTGTGAACTGGTTCTTTTAAAGCATGGAACACCACAAAAGCACCTTGGTATACCAAAAACAATAGTGAGTGAAAAAGGATAATGTGTGTAAGGGAGACAAAAGAGTAGCTAACCCTAGTTACAAAAGAACAAAACAAAATCAATTAGAACCCTACACAAGCACAAATATGGGACGATGAACCTACCTTTGCTTTCAGAGCCTGCTTTTACTTCTCTAATAACCTGAAGATGATGCTTTGGTCTTAATTCTTCAAAATATGGAACAAGAGTTTCAGCCTACAAAACAAATGAAAAGCTTTCAGAAATGGAAGAGGGAAAGGAAGAAAATATTACAATGAAGGACAAAAAGCAAAGAACAATACTAGCACCATCCAGATGTTTACTTCAAGGGATGATGATAGCCCACTTGCCCTGGTACTGAAAAAATCCTGCTACTCAAGACCTTAATTATTCAATAGGAATACAAATCACTCAATGGAAATAAATATAAGAGACAAAGGATGCAAGCAAACATAATATTTGCTCATGTACAGTAATACTCTAAAATTTCCATAAATGGTTATAATATGAATTAGTCATCATGCAGCACCTAATTCATAATCTCTATTTTCACAAAATCCAAAAGAGCATCATGTGTGAACTGAACACCAAAAGAGGTAACCAAACAAAACATGAAAATAGATTGAAATGTAATAATTCTCAAAGAAATGTAGTACCCCATCCCTTCAGTTAATTTTGACTACAAAAGAATGTAACTAATGGGTGTACTGCTATGCCCATTTCTAACTGAGGCCACAAACAACTTGTCGCCAAGAATCCAAACCTTCATATTTCTCATTCATAAACCCAAAAACACCAAAACATACACAGAAGAGAAAAATAGCAACTCACTCTCACAGAACTAGCAGGAACTGCAACGTGCGACAGGGTCGCGACGAGGCGGCGAGCGGAAGGCGGCGAACAGGACGGCGCGACAGCAATTGCAAGAAGAGAGTCCCAGAGAGTATGGAAGGCAGCGTAGCTTCTCCGTTGGGACGGTAGAGTCCGGGTAGAGAGTTTCGGGTTTACACAGGTTTACTTTTGAGTCCTCGTTTTTACCTGTAAAAGATCATCACACTTTTCCTTTCCATTTCTTTCTTTTATATTTCTTTCCTTTCTCGTTTCTTTCCGCTAACTTTCTCTTCCAACCAAAACATACGCTAAAGGTGTGTTTGGTTAGAAAAGAAGGTAGAGAAAAGAAAAGAAAAAAGAAAGAATACAAAAGAAAGAAAGCAAAAGGAAGAGTGAAATGATTTTTAGATTGTTTGGTAGGAGAGGAAAGTAAAAGGAGTGTTAATAAAATGACGTTAATATCCTCAAATAAAAATTATGATATACAATAGTAACCATTTTAATAAAAAAGTAAATACAATTATAAATAATTATCGATAATATTAGTTGTATTATTTTTATAAGATGCAGAATGTGCTGTTTTGAAGAAATTTAGCCACATTGATCATTGATTTTAATACTATTTAAGTATTTAATTATATATTTTGTTTTTATATGAGAACGAAGCAATAAAAGGTTTAAAATTGTCATTATACCAAAGTTACATCTGCTCACTGCTTCAACCCTTTTCTTTCCCATTATGGGAGGAAAACTTTACCGTGGGTCCAACCTTGAAAGTTTTCTCTCCTCCTTCCCTTTTTGCCAAACCAAACAACAGAAAGTCAGAAAGGTATATATTTCCTATGTTTTCTTTCCTCCATAGTCCATTCCCAACAAGTCGTAAGACATAACCTACATCAAACTAACAAACTGTACTCAAGCGCAAGTTAATCATATAGGTAGTTATAAGTATAAAGTGAGTTATCAAATATTGTTTGTCAAACAATAGGTTGAGTATGGTATGTTTTAAGCCTAAAATGCCCATTTTGACTTAACTTGATCATTTTAAAATTAAGGTAGTGTTTGGCCCAACTTATTTTTGACTTAGTTTGTTTTCGGTAGTAAACTTGGTTTTAAAAGAGAGATTGATAATGTTTATTTTTTTTATGAATTTTAGGAATTTTTACTTTGAAAGTGATTTTTCTTAATTATTACTAAGACTAAACACATAGTTTTAAGGAAGTAAACTTGAAGAAATAATTACATAACATCAATCGAGTATTTACAATGATATTAAATTAAAAAAATATTTACATGGTATCTACAAATAAGAGAACAAAAATAAAGAAAATAACTATACAAATAATAAATAAAGGAGATAAAAATTTTACCTAGAAGACAAACACTACCAAATTCTAAGCTTTTTTCAAAAACTTAGACTAGAACACAAGTTCTGTCATTTGTGGTAAGCAAGATTCATAACAAATTTGTAAAGATATTAGTGGAGACTTCATTTTCACACTTTTTCTGTGTAGCTCAAATGCTTAGCATAATCCTAGTCTCCTAGGTTGAGACTTTCTAGGATTTTCTTGGATGCATAAACATGAGAAGGGGCTCCCTTTATATAGAAGAAGGAGAAGGAAGGGGGTGAAGTCTTAGCAATGTGAGACTAAAAAATGTTGACCAAATGTTGACTTTAATATAAATTTTAATTTTTATGTCAATTTCGACGTGTTTTTTAACAATCCAAACATTAAAATTATGTCATGGTCTCCCAAATCTCAATTGTAAATGACAATAACATCTTTTGAATGTCATGAGCATTATATAGAACAAACACCTACAACTCTAGATATGTGTCTTTGAATACACCTCCATTCCATGAACACCATCATGTAGCAACATCTTTATTTTGTCTTATAAGCAAAAAATGACTTAATAGACATTTAATTTAGCTATTGGATTATTCTTAGCAATCAGCAAAGGAAGAGCCAGTTGCACAGGGATGGAGGAATAATAGTAAATTTGATAATTTATTCAAGATTGCTATCTTAGAAGAAGACATGATCCTTATCACATAACCTATCAAAATAGGTACACAGTAGATTATATTGAACTCTTAACTAGAACAGATGTTGCTGTGGCTGATTGCTTGAATTCACATTTATAAGCTACTGTTGTTGACTGTAGTCTACATGCTATATATATATTGAACATGAAGCTAAATTTCCCACTATTGACCAGGCCTTAGAAACCATGAATCTTGATATGCTCCTTCTTCACTATGCCTGCCTACAGTTTGTCACAGCACAGAGGAATTTAGAAAACATTACACAATTCTATGATAGAACATCACATATAACACTCTCAACCGAATGATTACCTGCACAAGGAAAGTAGAAACATTCTTTCTTTGATCTCCCTGAAGTTGTATGACCTGCATCCATAGGCATTTACTTTCATTGATAACGAAGAATAAATAATGAGCCTAGTTGTAATGTCCGAGTGCCACCACATTTGGGCTTTGTCCGGCAATGCATACGAGAGTTTTTCCTTGCCCCCTTCAATGAGTACTTCACCTTAGACTCGACCCCAGAACCTGATGACAAAGTACCTTGGAGGCTTGGACACGCAAGTCTGGTACCAATTGAGCCCAAGGTACTTAGCCCTCAGGTACATGTATCGAGTATGGGGAAGGTAAAGTACTCGCTGGAGGTGACAAGGAAAAGCTCTATGTGTGCACCGCAGGCAAGCTCAGAGATGGTAACACCTGGATGTAACATTAAAAAGGAAATCAAATCAAATGAGGAAGTCTTCCACAAGATGATAAATCAGTTGTTTCTTCATTTGCAAAATAAAGTAGTTACATAGTACATTACCAATGAAGAACAGAATACAAACCTGTCCCAGCTCAGGGTCCTGGACAACAGTACCATTACAGCAGAATTCTTTCTTCAGGTCCTTGAGTATCTTGTTGTAGCTGTACTCCTTCTTTAATCCTTGAACAGTTGTCAAGCTTTTCCTTCCGTTTCGCTGCTGGACACGGACATGAACATACTCTTTAGCCCCAGCACCTGAGTCCTCAGCATTTGCCTCAGCAAAGGGATCTGTTCAATTATCAAACCACATTTGTAACAATTGATAAATCATTAACAACGAATTGTCACATATCTGGTTTCAATCTAATTGACTTCAGATTCAACACTCACCAAAAGCAGTTGGGATGTTTGTGTCGAATTCAGACATGAAACTTGCCCTGGTAACTTGTAATGAGCAAAATCCTTCTGAGGTAATGAATCACTAAGCTCTGGAAGATATCATATGCACTGAGTCAGAGATGTTCTCTGAAGATGCTATCTTACAATTCTATATATACTAACTAGTTTCTGCTTGTTAAAACACAAAAATATGAACTGGAACAGAATATATGAAATTGTACCACAAAATAGGAACACGCAGTAATTTAGAACATTAGTTATCCTATTATAACTGCTAGTTATAATGATCAAAATTAGTCATCACATATGATCAAGATCCTCCGCAAAGACCGCAATTTTAAATAACTGCTGGATGTGCAATTCATACCAACAATTCACATCAATTCAACCACATTTAACATCAGAATTTTTTAGAGGGTTATCAAATTAGTCTCAAGATTTAATAAAATAGTAATCATTAAGATCCTCAATCTATTTTTTTAGAGGTTCAGAGACTCTATCAGCAATAGACCAAATGTGCGGCGGACCCCTTTCAGGACCTAGGCACGCGGAGCTTTGTGCACCAGGCTGCCGCTTCACAAAACTATCACTAATTTATTAAGCTTAGAACTAATTTGATGAAAAGTTGGTGCAATATTGATATTCACACTCGATCCAACATCAAAATTAAGAAATGGACAATGAAGAAAATCATGGTTTTCAAAAGGGACGGATTAAAATTACAAACTTGATTACGTACTCGTCAAGAAATGCAAAAAATTATCTCATACAAAGTAGTAACAGGATAAAAAATACACATGGAACTTAAGAATCAAAACAAGAAATTAAGAAGGAAAATGAATTACATAGAAACAAGGAGAATATGAAATACCTGACTCTTGTGAAGAGGGTGAGAGAAGAGAAGAATGAATGAACAAACGAACAACGAAATTAACGG
The DNA here is from genome assembly GCF_012489685.1 of Lotus japonicus. Lineage (NCBI taxonomy): Eukaryota > Viridiplantae > Streptophyta > Magnoliopsida > Fabales > Fabaceae > Lotus > Lotus japonicus. Next base: position 87,955,709 of record NC_080043.1, on the reverse strand, counting down.
TAAATGTGAGAAAAGAAGAATCAGAACTCGGTCAAGTTTATTTATTATAGTGCGGTTCAGATACGAGAAAAATACTCCCAACCACACAACTTGTTTGCGAATCTCGTTTATATATATGTTACTATTTATAGAAAATTAATAAAATATATATAATTCAAAATTTTAATTTTAGTTTCATAAATTAGTAAATTACTCTACTTAGCAGAAATTCTTGCACTTAAGAATGGTTTCATAACTGCTTTGCGTGAAGGATACAGGAAAATTACATGCGAAAGTGATTGTCTTGACCTTATATCAATCATATGCACAGGGAGGCCGGTGGCACGCAAAAAGGCTGCAAACGACTATGTGTATGTTTGGTTTTTAGTTCATACGCATTTTAAGACAGTTTCAACTGAAAAACACAAATTTCATCTTAGGTTCCGTTGGATTAAAAGTGTTTTCAAGTTGATCTCAACTGAAATCCAAACACACCCTATAAAAATAGCTGAAAGGACGAGTTAGCCGCGATGTAGAAAGTGGTTGTTAGCATGACAACCGAGATCATTAACGGAGCTGGTCGTTGACGTGAAGGGGGAGAAAGCCTAACAAGAGAATTATGCATCTGGACGGATATATGGACAAAAAGAAAAGCCTAGGTGTAAATGAGAAGATATTTCAAAAGTTACACTCGGAAACTAAGGATTTCGTCACGTACATTTAAGCTATCGTTTCATTCCTTAAGAATAGAGATGGTGGATCATCTGGTATAAGGAAAAACAGTTTAAATAATCTTTCAAGCTAACTAGGAATGAGATGACACTAACACCCCACGATTTGTGAAGCGGCTTGCGTGAGACTACGTGGGTTAGTGGTTACAAGCCAGAATAACTATTATAATTAGTTGATGCCTCCGTATAAATAGGGAGAGAGTTATTTGTACAAACACACAATCAAATCATCAATACAACATACAAGTTTCATGCAGTTTCTTTGTTTATTTCCTTTACTTCAGAACTTTTACTTATCTTTCTAGACTTTATTTTACATTTATGTCTTCATCTTTAGTTGTTTAAGCCATATTTATCCATTTTTTGCCTTTACTTTTAAATTACTTTCAACTACCTTGTCCTCAACCTCTTAATAATTATCACTAAAAGTTTTTTGAAGTATCTTAGAAACCTGCATTGAGAAACAAAAACTCTTCTTTAAATAATCGCTTAATTAGGAAAATTATTGCGATAGTTTCTCAGTCGACTACTCACACGATAACTTTAGACCTAAAGTTATTTGAACCAACAGTTTCATTCCTTTGCAAGTCACCTTGAAGATATTAGATATTATTAATAGAGATTGGGATGTGCAAATGCATGCAGCATGCGTTCAGGAATAATAATGCTTGTGCTGATTGTTTGCTAAGGTAGGTGCTAGATCCACTAATAGTTTTGCACGTTGTTCATGTACCTCCCATTGAGGTGGAAATACTTATGGTGAGGCTTTGTGTATTTCCAGTCATTTTGTATTTTTCCCCTTGCACAAAAATAAAGATAATTGATTAGCGATGACTTGTAGATATATTAATTTATTTAATATTAATTGATTAAAATATTTAAGTATTTTTTTAAACTAAGCTGCATGTAATTTCGATTCAAACATGGTGAAAGTTAAGGGTGCGGGGCTGCGGGCGGCTACTTTTAACCGCTGCAACAGATATTCTGTAGTTATTTTTTAAGTATTAATTAAAACATTAATAATATAAATAATGTAATGCGTATATATCCGTAAAGTTAACTATTATTATTATTAAATGTTGATTAAACGAATAGAAGTATTATTATTAAAAAAAATCTACATCGGAAAACATTATTATTAAAATTATGAAAACTAATAGGGTATTTTAGTTGGATAATTGTTTAAGAAAACTATAATCTTTCACTAAACACTTGAAGAAATATTTGACTTTTGCCATGCACTCAGGGCCGGCCTAAGAGCCAAGCCACCCAAGCAAGGGCTTTGGGCCTCCAATTTTTTTTCTTTTTACCAAGTAAAAAAATGCCTTCAAAATTTTTTCTACTATGTAAAAAAGGCCACAAAAGTTTTAATAAATAAATATTTCTTTAGGTAAAAATGTCTCAATTTTAAAATTTGTTTTATGTCTTGTTTAGTGTTGGACTGGCCCTGCATGCATTTGTGCACAAACTCCTTTTAAAAATTTACCAAAAAAATAACACTTGAAGAAATATTTGACTTTTGGCATGCACTTGTGCACACCATGCTAAGAAGCACGATATTACCTTTGTTTTCAAATAATATACAAATTCTAAGAATAATATAACTTAATTAAAATTCAGCATTACACCTCTAGTTGAAGGATTGTTCTAACTTTAATCTTCTAAACTAGAGACATGGCATCTCTTGGAAGTTCCTATGTATTTACAATTCAATAAACATGCATATATACAATATGTACATGAACTACAAGTTTAAGCACAACCAAACAGTTTAAGCATATAGTTTTTTTTTTTTGAAATCAACAACCAAATAACATTAAATCAAAGCAAGTTCGGCATAGATGCCAATACATCATCCCTCAAAAGACTAGACAACCCCGGAGGCCCCTCCTCAATCCAAACAGAGTCTGAGTAAGAAGAGGTGTTCATAGCAAGGTAGTCAGCACAAGAGTTTCCTTCCCTACGCACAAAGGTAAGATCAACATGATCAAAAAACACCACTAACTTATGACAATCCTTAATAATGGAAAATAAATAAGAGTTTCCAGAAACTTTCTTCCAAGCCTGTTGTAAGAGCAAACAATCAGTCTCAAACTGCACTCTTCTGAACCCCAGCAGAATAGCCAAATCCATCGCCCACCGCAAACTAAGGGCCTCCGCTACTGTAGGAGAAAGCACCATTGTGGGGTACTTTGCTGCAGCTGCGAGACCCTCACCTGCATGGTCTCTAGCAACAAGACCAAAACCCGCAAACCTATCCTGTCCAACGGCTGCGTCCACATTCACTTTGACCACGTTCTCTGCCGGTCTCCGCCACCTCTTCAAGTTGTCCCTCTCATGTGATGCGGCCAGTGTGAAAGGTAGAGTTGATTGGCTTACCAAGCTAGCTGCACGATCCAGCACCCCCGCAATGCAAAACAACTTTTCCTCAAAAATGTGCTTGTTCCTAGCCTCCCAAATGGCAAACAAAAAACGTTGCACGCATGCCACCACCTCGAGATCCATGTCTCGGATCACCATAGTCAAGAAATCCACCATCTTCAAGCCTGGGTCCACGCGAACACCCATGGGACTTGCAAACCAGCAACCTCTAGTAATATTGCAACCAAGAAATAGATGATCCACCGTTTCATCCTCAAGACCGCACAACGGACAGCTAGAATCAACATCAACACCTCTCTGGCGAAGCTTTGTTCGCACCGGAAGGGCACCTGTACACACACGCCAAGATACCTCCCTAACCCTGGGCATAGAGGGTGCTTTCCAAAACCGCTTCCAAAGCGTTTGATCAAGCCCACGAGAGAGAGAAGACGAGGGAGAATCCTGGGCTACCACCTCTTGAAGAAACTCATAACCTGTTTTAACTGAGTACAAACCATCCGCAGTCCCTAACCAGAAGAGCTGATCTGACTCAGGCTGGCGAGGGAGAGGGACAGACATAATCCGAGAAGCTGTAGCTGGACAAAAAGTCCACTCAATCAAAGGAACATTCCAACCCCTGTTACCTGAAAGCATGAGATCCGCAACCTTGGTTAGGCCTAGTTCATCAACCACATCCTGTCGAAAATTAACTGGGGGACCATTAGCAAGCCAATTATCCTCCCAAATTCGAACCCGAGAGCCCTCCCCAATCCTCCAACAACTACCCTTCTGAATCATAGCTGAGGTTTTTAATATGCTACTCCATGCATAGCTCGGTCTGTACCCTTTCTTAGCACACTCCATCCTACCGGAGGAGAAATAAACACTTTTGAAGACCTTACCAAGAAGGGAATCAGGGTAATTGTAAATACGCCACCAATTCTTAGCCACAAGGGCCAAATTAAAGGATTTGAAATCCCTAAAGCCAAGACCCCCAACATGTTTGGGCTGGCACATAATTTTCCATTTAACCCAGTGAATACCACGCTTGGAGGCGTCTCCACCCCAGTAGAACCTGGAAATCATGCTCTCAATCTCATCGCACAACCCATCAGGTAAAACAAAACATGACATAACATACGATGGAATTGCTTGCGCCACAGATTTTATCAACACCTCTCTTCCAGCTCGAGAGAGAGTTTGCTCTTTCCAACCCTTCAATTTTTTCCACACTCGTTCTTTCACAAACCTGAAAATTTGAGTCTTCGATTTCCCAATGATAGTGGGTAAACCTAGATACTTGTCATAGCTATCCACAGCCTTAACTCCCAACAAAAGTTGTAAATCAACAAAACAGTTCTCTGGCACATTTCGGCTAACTGATAACATAGACTTCTCTAAATTAATTTTTTGCCCAGAGGCACGTTCATAGGTGGCCAGAATGTTTTTTATGCACTCTGCTTCCTGAACCGTAGCCCGAGCAAAAAGAACACTATCATCTGCAAACAAAAGATGGGAAATTACAGGTGCAGAACGAGCAATTCTAATTCCATGCAAAGCAGATGTTGAAATAGATCTCTGGATCAAAGCAGAAAAAGCTTCACCACAAAGGATAAATAAGTACGGGGAGAGAGGGTCCCCTTGTCGCAAACCCCGATGGGGTGCGAAAGTCGGTTGCGGATTCCCGTTCAACATAACTGCAAAATTAACTGTAGTGACACAATTCATAACTAAATTAACCCAATGAACTGGGAACCCCATGTGAGTGAGAACACTTCTCAAAAAGGGCCACTCTACCCTATCGTACGCTTTTGACATATCAAGCTTGAGAGCCATCATGCCACTGCGACCTGAAATTCGTTTCTTCATATAGTGAAAGCATTCGAAGGCAATTAACGCATTATCTGTTATTAATCTGCCTGGGACAAAAGTACTTTGAGCTTCACTAATTAGGTCATGCAAAATCAATTTCATACGATTGGCAATGGTTTTAGAAATAATCTTAAAGATCACATTGCACAAACTGATAGGCCTATATTGATTTGCAAACACTGCTTTTTTAACCTTTGGTATAAGAACAATTAAAGTTTGATTAACCATACCTGGTGAGATATCTCCCTGAAGCACTTGTAAGCAGAACTCTGAAATATCATCCCCAACAATGGGCCAAAATTTTTGGTAGAAGAGGGCCGGGAAGCCATCTAAACCTGGAGCCTTGGTTGGGTGCATCTGAAATAGAGCCTCCTCCACATCCTCCCTTGTAAAGGGGGTCGACAAAATCCTCCTATGGGCATCAGTGACTCTGCCATCAACCAGTGTTGCCACCTCCTCAATCCCAGTTGGGTTACAAGTCGCAAAAATTTCCTGGAAGTAACTTGTAAGGACTCTAGCAATGTCTGCATCACGCACAAACTTTCTCCTGTTGTCATCCTGAATCTCCTCAATCAGGTTCCTCTTCCGTCTTTGGGTCGCTTTGGAATGGAAAAATTTTGTGTTCCTATCACCATGCTTTAACCAGTTAGCCCGCGAACGCTGGCTCCACACTATCTCTTCCTGCTTTAGCAAAACATCCAAATTTTTCTCTGCTTCTCTAGTAGCCCTCACCACTTGCTCAGTTTGAACATCCTCTTGTAACCTTTGCAAAAATGCTCTTGCCTCCTTGATCCTCTTAGGTAATTCCCCATACTTTTCCCGCCCCCAAGAATCAAGAGAGCGACCAACCAAATTAATCCGAGAGAGTATGGAATGGTTTGCGTTACTCCACCCCTCAGAAATGATTTCTGCACACTCTTCTCCGCTTTCAAGCCAGACCTCCTCAAACCTAAACATTCTCGTTCTGTGCCGCTGAGTCTCAGTCCTTCTTGATCCACAATGGAGAACTACTGGATTATGGTTCGATTGATGTCTGATTAAATGGGACACGGAAGAAACTGGCCATAAGTTCATCCATGCCTGATTAATTAAGGCATAATCCAAGCGTTCATCCACTCTACCTGGCCTAACCCTATTATTAGTCCACGTGAAGGAGGGACCAGAAAAATCCACCCTCTGAAGCCCACAATCTGCACAAGCCTGGGTAGCGACCTGTAACCGCGCTAAATCAGGCGGGTCACCACCAAGCTTGTCAAACGGGGAAAGTATATCATTAAAATCTCCAATACAAAGCCACGGTATCGGCGCCATGGGCCGAACCGAACGAATCATCTCCCACGTTCTATCCTTGAGATGCAACTCGGGGGAACCATAAAGTGCATAAACCTGCATAGGCACAGTCACATGGTCCGAATGGACTACAGCAAATAAAATGTGATGTAAAGGCATTAATTATTGTTACCTCCACCTCTGAACACCATAAAAGACAAAGGCCTCCTGCTCTGTTTCGACCACACTGGATGGGAAAGATATTTGAGAGTCCTCCCATCCCACGATGCCTCTGCATCTCAAAAGTGAAAAGCTTAGTCTCCATGAGGAAGACTATATCGGGAGCTTGTGAGTGGATGAGCCCACGCAAGGCCCTAACTTCCTCCAGGTTCCCAAGCCCGCGGCAGTTCCATGACAAAAGCCTCATTGAGATGGGCAGGACCGCTCCGCGGTCGCTGCCAATCCCAATCCAACTGAATTTTGTCTCTTCAAAGGCGGGGAAATCCTCGTGTCACGTACGCCAAGCGATGAAGAGGACCCGCTTGACCGCTTCCTCTGGCTCAACAAAGGATCCTTTTGTCCATCCCTCTCATGCATAGTCAGCCCTTTAATATTACCTCCATCATGCTCATGTTCCTCACCCAAAAGATCTTCATAAGTATCACCATTCTCATCCTCCTGTTGCTCATCAAACCAGTCCTCGTCACCATTCTCATCGTCCACAAGTGGTGCCTTGCCGTTGTTGTCCTTCACGGCATCCCTATTTCCCGCCTCATTCACATGCTCTTGATTCACGTTCACAACAACACCATGCACATCACCTTGGCGCGCACGGTGTCGCTGGCGGTTGCCATTTTCCGCTGCAACCCCCTCGGCAAAGTTCCTTTGTTGAGCACCACTCTTTCTACCTCCGGAAGCCCGTAGCCATGCCCCGAACCTTTGAGGTTCACCAGCAGCGGCCCTGGGCAGCCCACAGTCACGGTTAATGTGGTCAATATGGCCACACCGAAAACAGAAATCATAGAGTTTCTCGTACTTGAAGATCGCCTTGATCGGTTCTCGCCCCGGCACGACCACCATCTGCCCCTTACGAAGGGGTTTGTTGAGGCTATCCCATACTCTGATGCGGAGGCCCTCTCCATCCCGACGCTTGTCCCAATCAAGGAAGCCATCAAAACCTCTTGCCAGCGATTTTGCTACTGTTTCCGTACGGTATGTGAAGGGAAGGCCATGCACTTGCACCCAGAAAGGCACTTGAGACATAGGGACTTGACCTGGGTTAATGCTCACATCATACTTGTTGAGAACTACCATGTGCCTGTTGAAGAACCAGGGCCCTGACTTGAGCACCAAGTCTCTGTCTTTGGTTTTCTTAAATTTGAAAGAGAAAAGGTTGGATCCAACATGGTGGATCTCCAAGCAATTACGCGACGACCATAGTGTTTGCATCACGCTCCTGAAAGGGCCAAAGCTTACCCGAGAACTGGTCAAGACCTTGCCCAGCAGCCACACATCTTCACCGAGCACGGGGTCGACGTCGAAGGCACCAACATCCAGCACCTCGTTCTCATCTCCCTCCAGGATCACGTCAACCTCGTTCACCATGATCAGGTTCCTGTATCACGCACGTAATAAGGAACTATCGACTGGTTGCTAAAACTGGCTTGGTACCACACACAGCGTTGGAAAACTGTATCCCGCACGTAAGGGACACGCACAGCGTTGCGGAAACAGGGAGAAACTGAAGAAAAACTGAAGAAGGATTCGCCCCAAACCGTGGTGGGGAAATAGTGGCGCGGGAGAAACCCACAGGGAAGCGTCAAACGGCGGCGGAGACAAGCAGGTCAACGGCGGCGGCGCACGGAAACCCTAGACGTTGACTGCACCACCCGAAACCCTAGGGGAGCAAAACGCAGGGAACGCAGTTTAGTAGTTTGCATATAGTTGGTTCTTCTTAAAGTCATTTTATCAAACAGTTTAAGCACAACCGCACAACCAACCAACTTATTGCAATGGAGCAGGCATTCAATGTGGGATGCATAAAAAAAAAGGTTGAGAGACATTGTCTCAAAATGGAAAACGGTCAAGTTTGGAGTGAAGAGCGATGAATAGAGACTACAAAGTGATTGACAAAGCGTAGAGTGAAGCTTCCATGGTCTGAAACTACCGTTAATCACAATGACTGGTACTGTGTCTCCTTCAAGCCATTTGTAGCCATAGCACTGCTTCTAGCTCTTCCTCTCTATATTCCACAATACGATGAAAATCGTTTCTCCCGCAGCCATGAACGACGAGGGATGCAAAGAAAGAACGAGGGTTTTCGGAACAGAGGTTTCAACTTTCAAACCGGGGATGGTAATGGTCTTGGGTACCGCTAAAAAATACTCATAATGAGTCGTTAGACTAGTATGGGTAATTACCTTCAAAAAAATAGTGGGTACGGGTGCGGGTATGAGTACTATATTGTCCAACTCGTCTCATACCCGCACTCACTTTATTAATTATTTTTATTATATATGTACACACTTGGAAGCATATATATTAACAAACTTAATTAAATGTAAAACTTTCTAAGTTACTTTTTTAAAAAATGAATGATTTTACTTATTAAATATTTGGATAGTCTTTTTATTTTTAATTAATGTCCTTTATTTTATAATTGTAGTTATATTATTTTCTGTTGGAGAATGGAAATTGTATTTTCATTAACTAAATTGCAGATAATGGGTACGGATGCGGGCATATAGGAATACAGAGGATACGGGAACGAACATTCAAATTTCCACCCATGCGGATATGGGGATGAGTACGGGTATCTTTTAAAAATGCGGATACGATAATGGGTACTACACTACCCTACCCATATCCAACCGATTGTCATCCTTATTTCAAACGGCCAACAGTAAGTAAAGAGACTATTTTAGTGAGAAAGTTAAAAAATACAAAGAATATTTTTTAAAAAAATGATACTGATCCTACATGCTTACAATAAATTTAAAAAATATATAAATATCAATAACAGAAATAAGTATTTTTAATAATATTTATTAAATATATTTTTGTAAAAATTAATGATCATATCATATTATTAATTAAGAATATTTATGTCATTTTCTAAACATACTTGTTTATTTCACTTTCTTTTCAACCAATCAAGCTAAAAATCATCTAATTTTTTGCTTTATTTTATTTCATTTTTCTTCTATCTCCTAAACATGTCTTAACGCAATAATACCTCTTTTAAAAAAAATTATGAAACAAATTTGAAAAATAATATCAACTAGTTTTGAATAAAAAAAATTCAAAATAGCGAGCAGGCTTAATAAATTAACATCAAAGAGGTTTCATCTAGTGAAGTATGATATGGTCTCGTATCCAAGAGGTCACATGCAAAGACGGATGCAAGTAGTGGCTCGTGAGGGCAAGTGCCCTCACTCGAATTTGGAAAAATACATTAGAAAAAAAAAATTGAGTAGTAAAAGTATGTGATTTTTTATGACTCATTTGATGAAAATTGCTCTCACTTATGTTTTACATTGCTAAATGTCATCACTTGTGTCCCACATTGCTAAATGTCTTCATTTGAGTAGTAAAAGTATGTGGTTTTTTTTAGATAAAAAAAAAGTATATGATTTTTTATAGCCCCTCTGATAAAAAATGTTTTCACTTGTGTACCCTTCGGTAAAAAATGTCTTCACTTCTAATAATATATATTAGTTTTTTTATTAAAAAAATTTATGGGTATATATTGCCCGCACAACATAAAATTTCTGGATCTGTTACTGGACACAGGGTCAAACCCCTATTATTTAGAGTAAAATAACTGTAAGTTTTCTGTAAAACACCATTCTATCACCCTAAATTTTTCATCTAAAAAACCCAAACAAATTATTACACATTCTAATAGTATATTTCAATAACCATATATTTCGGATCCAATAAAATTACATATAATTTTTCTTAGCATTGACTCGGCAAATGGTTTGAACATGAAAAAGTAAAGGAAAAAAATACAATTCAAAGAAAAACATGCTCTATTTTTAACCTCTAACTAATTTGCACCTTCAAATCTATGAGTTGAACCTTCATTGGTTTCAAAATTTACACGTGTTTTTTTAGCTATATTTAGTTAGAACACAAAAAAAAAACAGTTTTTTTCAATTTATTTAGCAGTATAATTCGTGGACAGAAATCAGCAAGGAAGAACCAATGAGCTTTGTATAGCAACTTGCACACACAAGTTTAGTATGCATTCAATATGCCCAAACTAACTCCCGAGAATGCAGCACACATGAACAAACACCATTCAGCATTTGTGTGCAGCTCAAACTCCAACTCCCCATTCCCTATTAGAATGCATTATTATGTATTTTTAAGCTCACAATGGAACATTGCAGAAATGGACACTAGTTATGAAGGTGGTGGTGGAGAATTTGACAGGAACACTGTTCTATGTCCAAGTGGGCAATGATGCCACGGTGGAAGATCTAAAGAGGGAAATTGAGGCACAGCAGAAGCTCCCCTGTGACCGTTTGATCCTTGTTCTTGATGATGATTGTGGCCTTCTGATGAGCAAAGAGGAAGAGAAGGCTTCTCTGGTTGATTGTGGAGTCCAAGATGGGTCCCACATTTACCTCTTCTTCAATCCTGTTGATGATGAGGCCAATGAACATTTTGTGTTCACTAGCCCTGATTCTGTTCTGAGTTAGACCCACCAAGCTGCAATTACCCTTTCCCTTTTCATTTGTTAGAACTTTAATTTTTTATTTTTCTATACATTCTGATTTACTTGATTACAATATAATGTTGTCTTTTAAATTTAGCATATTGTATTTTTTTAGATGATTTTAAAGATAAAGGCATGGTTTTCCAACTCAAAACTGGAAAAATCTAACTCAAATAAAGGAGTCATGGGAAATATGTTTAGAGAGTTCATTGAAACCAGATTTTTTTTACCTCTATGCTGTAAATATCAATCTTCACGTTTTCCTTGCGGTATATGTCTTGGAAAAAGATGGTTTGAAAGTCGAATTACACCCATACCAAATGAGACTTAGTATAGTGTAAAAGGATAGAAAAATAAGATTGTGGTAGAAAAAGAATATGAGTGAAAATGAGATATAAGATATTGTAATTGATTTTGGCCTAACAATAAATTTGGCAGACATTTGAGCAATTTGATAGCGCCCCAACAAGTGCACTAATAGTTGTCAAGTAGTGAAAAATATCAAATCTACGAGGATTGTGAGGTTAAGTACTCCCTTCAATTACATATGAAATTAATTCCAATTATCCATGATTCCATTATTTGTAATTCACCCACTAACTATCATAGGGTCATCCTGGTCTTCATCTCTCAACCCAAAAGTAATCCTCGTCCGTGAAAGTTATTGTTGCCTTTCGGTGTTCCCCTTCGGGCTTAGAGGAAGCTTATATCTTTGTCACTTCTTTTAGGTGTCATCTTCTGGCTAAACTGGACTCATCGCGCCTACGAAACCTCCATATATGGTGTTTACCGGTTTCCATTCACATTCATATATATGGAGATTTGGTCCTATGCTGTGCCTCATATAGTCATATTGTCAGGATAATATATTTGTCATCCATTAATGCTCTCATGGTTTTGGCTCCTTCTTCCCGAATCTACTCTTCCGCCATGTACTTGTTCAAGTGGCATGCCTTGGCCCCTTGTGTTTGAATGTGTTGTTGTATTCATAGTTTGGGATTTAGTCGGCAATCACTAATGTTATATTTGGTAGTGGAGACAACTCTATGAGTCCCGGGTCACATACTTCTTGGAGATTTTTTTCCTTTCCTTGTGTTAAGAGGAGTATAATGGTCAAAGTGCTGGAGTGTTTGTTCTACCTTCATAATTGGCTCACTCCCTTGGGAGAGGGGTCTTGTGAAACCTTTCATTCTTCTTTCATTCCACCACGGGAGCCGAGTATTGCATTAACATTTGTCTTTTTCTCCATTACGCAATAAGGTCTTTTTCTGCATCTATGTATATAGTAACGTTAAAAGAAGGTCAAAGTCGTCTTTGACAAAGCTTTCGCCAATTCATCTACAATAGTCCTTTTTAGGACATTTTGAGTGGATCTCATGTGGATCTTGGGTTCTGAATCATTGCTTGCATGGCCTCCTTGCTGAAACTATTGATAAAATCCTTTAAAGGCTTATCCACACGTTGACATAGGTTGAACAAGTTGAACGACTTTGTTCCTTTGAACAGTCGGTTAACTGAAAAATGGTTCATGAAAGCCTAGGGAACCACCGAATGGTGGGACCAACGAAGGTGATGGGAGGTATATATCTTGCATAAAGCCTCCCAGATGCTCCGCTTAGAACCATTCTTATTTAGAACATGTTCAGATTTTTTTGGGTTAAATATTCTTTTCGTCCTTGAACTATAGCGAAATTTTGGTTTCCGTCCCTCAATTAATTTTTTGATGGTTTATGTCCCTTTCCTTAGTAAACTGTTTGTTTTTCATCCTTTGACCATTTTGACCGTTGATGTGGTATGTCAGCTTGTAGGTGACCGCTGACATGTTAATTATTTAGCCGGTTTTGAATTATTTTAATTACACGTGGAATATGCAGAGGGACTAAAACAAAACAAAAAAAAGTTAAAATTGTATTTTAACTCATCATCTCCTCTCCACCGTGTTCTTCAAAATCCCAAAAAAAATGTGACCCTCAAACCTAGAAACAACATAAACATTACCTAAATCCAAACCATAAATCTTCTCCAACATACAAACACAGAAACACAAAAAAAATTCATCCATGAATCATAACCCAATTGAACACTAGTCCAAAATTAATTCAGTAATGGGTTATGGGGGAACTTGATTATTTCTATTCAATCAAATGAACAAAGTGAATATAACGTCAATTTCTAAACTAAAGGAAGATCAAACAAGAAACCCATTCTTTCCTTCTGTAACCAATAGAAAAAAACAAGAAACTCATCATTTCCATGCTTTCCTTCTCCCTTTATCTGGCAGCGAAGTGAAGGTTTTGAAGAGGCTGGCTTGACCCAGAAGTTGTTTTTTTGGAAAAGCTTATTTGCGTCCCTGAACTTCAGTATCCCAAAAGAACACTGTTGTGAGCATCCATTGATGCAGAGACAGAGGAGGAGGATCCGAGAGAGCATCCCAGGTTGGCAAAAACCCAGATCCATAACTCATCAAGAAGAACCCACAAGAAATTTTGTACCTTTTTGGATCAGATCTAGCTATTGTTCAACATTAAAGATCAAAACTGAGAAAAGAGATGAAGGAGAAGCATAACCGAGTAGAACAAAACAGGTCCCAAAATAAATTTGGTTCATCACAAACCCACTTCCCTTGATCTGAAAAAAAAAATTGAACTTTTTGCTACCCTTTTCCTTGTTTTTGTCAAGTGAGGCCAAAACCTAGATCTAACCTTTCTTCCAGATCCGAGACCGCCGACCACCGCCCTCTCCTAACTCGCGCCTCCGACCACCGCACACACCATTGCACCACCATTCTCTGCGATCCTCGAGTGTTCGTTGGACCCATAGGGTTGCGGCAGGGATGAAGGGGGTGGGTTCTGGGTTTGAAAGTTTTGGGGTTGAGGCTTGGATGGGGGGCGGAGAGAAGATGATTGGGAATGAAGATGATAGGTTAAAATGAAATTTTAACTTTTCTTTTGGTTTTAGTGCCTGTGCATATTCCACTTGTAATTAAAATAATTTAAAACCGGCTAAATAACTGACATGTCAGCAGTCACCTACAAGCTGACATGCCACATCAACGGTCAAAATGGTCAAAGGATGGAAAACAAACGATTTACTAAGTAAAGGGACAGAAACCATCATAAATTTAATTGAGGGACGAAAACCAAAATTACGCTATAGTCCAAGGACGAAAAGAATATTTAATTTTTTGATAAGCTAATGTTCAGATGTTGTTGAGGATATGAGTCACCATTAAGAATATCATGGCGGTTGGATAAGTGAACCCACTCGTGAAAGGGGTATCCGTAACCTCGTTGGTGAAAGGATTTATCATCTCGATGTGCATCATCCACCTTCCCTTTGTCCTTACCAAATATTTTTGTCCTATCTAGTGTTGTGAAAAGAACTTTCTTCTTTCTAGGCCCAGTTTGGAAGAGCTTATTTGAGCTTATCTGACAGCATAAGCTCTTATGCCAGTGTTTGGGAGGGCTTATGCAAACAGCTTATGGCCTGCCATAAGCTATTTTCAGCTTATTTTCATAAGCTACTCAGGATAGCTTATGAAAAACAGCTTATGCTTATATACAACTTACTTTTAATTTATTTCAATAAATTTTTTAAAATAGTTTATGAATAAGCGCTTATGTCATAAGCGCTTATGACCATAAGCGCTTAATTAAGCTGTTTTTCCAAACGCGGCCCTAGTCTATTTGCCTTTGCATGTCTTCTGTCCTCTACTGTATTTGTATGTTTCTCTCTTGCTGCATGTCTTCTATCCTCTACTGTAACATCGTTGTTGTAACATTCCTACAAAGGTTACAAAGCATCGACTAAGTGGAGTAACCTTAATCACACGGTTTCTACTGACGCAAAAAAAAATTGGGTGACCTGATTCACTTCAGTCTCAATACATTGAACACGCCACGGGAATGCTCGCATTAAACTAAATAGACAATTGACCATAAAATATGTTTTATTCTAATGGATGAGGATTGAAACTCCAACCTTAAAATTAAGAAATGAGATAAACAAACACTATAAGTTATTGGTAATTTCTTTAAAGTTGATACATATTAATAGCGACTGAATTGAATAATGCAAGTGGTCTTCAAAACAACTTAGAAGTTGCATTATCCGTATTTGGGGTTGAGCTTGATCTGCATTATCCATATTTGTAAGAAGTGGTCAGACGAACCTGTATATGCATGTTGGCCGTACTACATGTTTCTCGCCAGAACATTAGCCATAATTCACTCAAGGTATGAAGTTTTGACTTGTAATATTTAATAAGCATCTTGACTTGCAATTTTAAAGCTTATCATTGCTATGCTTATAGATATAATTAACACTCCAATCCACATGGCTTGAGATTCCAGCAAAGAACTATATATGAAGTTTTCACTTCTCACACTTAACAGGCACATATTAATTGGGACAATATTTATAAGTAACTTATTTTGGGTGAAGGTTTTTCTGTATATTATAAAGACTATTTTATCATATTTTTAGTTAAGTGTGATTTATTAACATTTTCTCATTCCTGAAATTGAACATTTGGAGCATAAAATTTGTAATGGCTCATGAATAAGTGATTTCAAATACACGAATGTAAAATATATTCTTATACCAACTTAAAATTTAGGTCATATATACCCCGAATTAGAACAAACTTAAGGGGCTTACTCTGACTTTATTTTCTAGGAATGTCTTCCCCTATATATTACCTGCCTCTATCTCTGTCATCATCGAATATTTTATGTGCTTATATAATCATAATGATCATGATTAAGAACATACAACGATTCCTCACCTAATTCCCTATTCATGTGTTACGTTACCATTTTCTATCTAAACAATTTAATTTGTCCATTGGTGGCGGCTCATTTGTGTGTCAGAACAGATCAAAAGCCCATCAAAGCACACAAGTCAACCGTTCATTCTTGCTTGTGAATAATATAACCCAAATATTTGCTGTTAGAAGAGAGCTATCAATTCGTTGTACATGTATGTTAACTACCGCAAGAAACTGCTTGAAACGTTAAACACTAATATTCTATGAGCATAGACACCATTTGGGGTGTACTGTATACCACTTATTTTTAATAGAAACTAAATAAAAGAGAATAGTGGAGATGTAGATAATGATTTGATGGGGGTAACAATAAAAAAAATGATTTGATGGGGATATTTAAAATTTAAGATTAAAATTAAAACAGCGGCTGACAAAACAGGGTTGAACTGGTCTTTTTTCCTTTTTAACTAGCGAAAATTAACCCTTTATTTTTTCATATAAGAAATAAGATAGTTATAAGTTGAACAACTTAATTATAATCAATTAAAATTAATTATTTTAAATTTCTTAACTTGAGTAAATTAACCTTACAACCTGTTGTCCGTTTCATAATGCTTCACAGGCTGTCGACACCCTTGGGGGGACAAATTAAAGGCCCCAAATAATAAAAATGAAAAGATGAGAAATATCCGTTAAACACAATTTTATGGAAATCCATTAAATCATAATTTGACCATTAAATGTTGAACAATTGTTTCAATCAGCTCAGTAACCGGTTTGTATTTAACGGATATTTCTCATCTTTTCATTTTTATTATTTGGGGCCTTTAATTTGTCCCCCCCCCCCCACAAGGGCGTCGACAGCCTGTGAAGCATTATGAAACGAACAACAGGTTGTAAAATATCACTTGACGCGTGCATAATGAATTAAACATTAAGAAACCATATATAATTCATTACTAACACTTAAAATACAAGGACATATATTTTCCCATGTACCAAAAAAAAAATACAAGGACATATCTAACTAGCCGTTTAATTTAATTAAACTACAGGCATCATTACGTGGAAAAGGATGTGATTAAGTAATATGAATTGCACCTTACACCACATGTAATTAATTAGTTGCTGCATGGACTATCTCAACTCAATGGTTTAATTGTTCCGTTTATTGTAGCACAAACTTGAGGACTATAAATGCAAATGAAATTGCTTCACATAAGTATCTGAGTTTTCATATCTTCTAAATTAAAATGGGAGGCCAGACTTACTTCAAGGCTTTGATATTTATTTGTCTGATAGCATTAATTGGATCAAGTACTCATGCTCAATTGCAGCAAGGTTTCTATGCTAGAAGCTGCCCAAATGCTGAAAAAATCGTTTTGAAGTATGTTCGTTAAAACATTCCTCGTGTCCCATCACTTGCAGCTGCTCTCATAAGACTCCATTTCCATGACTGTTTTGTCAGGGTATGCACTATATACATAAACATGCAGTTCATGTTTTTGCCTAAAGTAAATATGAGCGTAAAATTTCAGTAATACTTTGGCACGTGTGATCACGAGTTGAAATTTTTCAAGACACATGTTAAAATATTACTGAATCACCTATAAATTTACCTGATTTGCTTTTGGGTGATTAGAGAAGCCTTTTATTTATTTAATTATAGTATATGAGTTTTTTTAACTGGGGAGCTTATAACATGTTGGATTTCAGGGCTGTGATGCATCAGTGCTTGTGAGCTCAACAAAAACCAATCAGGCTGAAAGGGACTCTATCCCAAATCTTTCACTCAGAGGCTTTGATTTCATTGACAAAATAAAGAGCCTTGTTGAAGCTGAATGTGCTGGGGTAGTCTCTTGTGCTGATATATTATCTTTGACTGCTAGAGACTCTGTTCAGGCCATTGTAAGTCTCCATTTGTTTTATGAACTTCAACACCAATTAAGAATATCACAATAATTAAATAAATTAAAATAGTAGCCTTTTTATTATGTTCATAAGTTTATCCGCATATTAATTTTCTATGTGAATTGTAATTTTATGTTTTTATATTTATTATGTGTTACATTATGGTCATGTTTGGTTGAGCTTATTTGAGAATATGTTACAGCATAACGTTTATACATGCAAGTGTTTGAAAGAACTTCTTTAAATACCTTATGACTTAGACTATATTTGAATACTTTAACATCACAAGTGAAATATATTATTCCTACATGGGATGAAAATCTATTTACATTACACTCAACTAATACTCAAACATACATTTCTCGATAAGACGTTGTTTTGAGTTTTTTTTTTTTAATCAGTTACTCACATTAGCTTATAAATAAGCATTTAATTATGTTTTTTCTATCCGCGAAATGTCCCCTCTAAGGATTTGGTCCTGGACTTTCCCAGCCCAACTCATGCGTCTCTCATTTATGTCTACTTATAATACGTATTTTTTGAATTTATTTCAATAAAATTTTCAAAATAACTTAGAAATAAGCATTTATGCGTTAAGTTGTTTACTTAAACTCACTCTACAACCATATAATGTCTAAATGACTCATGAAAAAATTTGGGTTAAATAACTCATTGTTCAATCACATTGAAGATAAGTGAGTTAAAACTTCTATACTTTATTTATTTATTTATAAAAAAATCTTATTAGTCCATTGTTGAATTATGGGTTAGTAGTCCACATCGATCATTTTGATAACCCATTTTAAAATTAGCATTTTAGTTATAGGGACGAGAGAACTACCCATTCTAGAATATAGATGATCCATTTGCTTGTTTTGCCATGATGACATGGGCTTGCAGGGTGGACCTTATTGGAAAGTTCCAACAGGAAGAAGGGATGGGTTGATTTCTAACGCACCTGATGCTCGTGGCCTTCCTGCTCCATTTCACAACCTTACCACCCTCATAACAATATTTGCCAATGTGGGACTTGATGTAAATGATTTGGTCTTGCTTTCTGGTATGTCAAATAATTCAAACACAATGTTCCCTTCTCATTATGTGCTGCACTTGTTAAATTACACTGCATCTAATTACCAAAATTTCAATTCTTTCAGGTGCTCACACAATTGGTATTTCCCATTGCTCAACAATTTCAAATAGGTTGTACAATTTTACTGGGAAGGGTGATCAAGACCCAGATCTAGATAGTGAATATGCAAAAAACCTCAAGACCTTAAAGTGCAAGAGTATCAATGACCAAACGACACTTATGGAGATGGACCCCGGAAGTCGCGACAAATTTGATCTTGGCTATTACAATCAAGTCATTAAGAGAAGGGGTTTGTTCGAATCAGATGCTGCATTGTTGAAAAGCTCTGTTACAAGGTCTATTATCACTCAACAACTTCAGTCAACTCAGAAATTCTTTGCTGAATTTGCCAAGTCCATGGAGAAAATGGGCAGAATTAATGTTTTGACTGGGACTCAAGGAGAGATCAGGAAGCATTGTGCACGAGTAAATAACTAAGAATCTTGTTGATATAATTTTCCATTCTGTTGTAATTTCATTTCAATTTTCTTGTTTCTTTTTTTTTTTGAGGGGGGGGGGGGGGGGAGCTTGTTATTTATTGTTGGTCAGTGGTGTCTTAAAACACAAGTCACCACATGATTTGGTTGTTGTTTCTAAGATTATAAGCAGACTTGAGAGGGGGAGAAAAATCCTCATGATATACACAAATTGTGGGAAATGTGTATTAATAATAAGATGAAAATAAGTGTGTACTTCTTTGATTCTTTAGCATTTTCTCGAATCAAATTTCTTTTAAATTTTAATGCATGAAAAGAAGTCTTACATTTACATATTTCGAGTGCTGGATTTCATGGTAGTATCCGGGGGTGGTTAATTATGTCACCTTGTGTGTTGATGGGAGTCGACCATGCTAGTTTTGGTGAATGTTGTTGGAGGTTGATTGTTTGGTTTCGCTGGTCATCCCCTTCTCATTGAGATATTTTGGAGGTTGATTGGTTGGGCTTCGTTTGTGCTGTGATGCAGGCTACATGAATGTTAGACTTTTCTATAATTCTCTGAATCGTTGCTATTAAGCGTATTGAAGGTAGGGATGACAATTTTGCCCAAACTCATGGGTACCCGCCCGAATTCGATCTGATTTGACGGACAAAAACCGAGTTGACTGGATTTGGGTTTGAGTTTTGCCCGTTACTGTAGCAGTTTATGGGTTTGGGTTTGGTATTAGTTAAATCTGTGTCCATACCCGCCCAAACCCGAACCCAAAGATACCCAAAACATAAAATTACAAAAAAATTCTCATACATGTATATATTTATAAACTTTGTTCTTAGTGTTTGATGATTAATTGTACTTTTGTATGTTTGAGAAAGTAAACTCTAAATTATTGTTGTCTCACATTGGTGATGGATGAGGATGAAAGTAGGTTCTGGATCGGGTTGCTATTTCACGTAAGGAATGAGTTTGGGTTTGGGTTTGGGTTTCGGGTAAATCCGAAACTCAGTGGGTTTGGGCATGGATTTCATTTTATCGCCAATAAAAGCTTGTGTTTGGGCTTGGGTTTGGGTTCTGAGATTTGGGTTTGGGTTTGGTAATTGTAAAACTCGTGCCCGATCCTACCCATTGTCATCCCTAATTGAAGGGGCTTAATCTCCCATTATCATCTTTATCCGTCTATTATTAGTAATATTCGCAATTTAATGAGGAATCCTCAGTTTGTTTCTTTTTTCCATATTTTGAGAAAAGAGAATGTTTGTCCTGATTTTCTTGTCAAGAACCTCAAGATATCAAGTCGGGATAAAATTTGTGTTTTTTTTTTCACACTCCTCCTAACTCTAAAGGGTTTATGTTATTCCTTTTTTGAGTGGGGTTGCATGGGTACCTTTTTTGAAGTTGAATGCTTCTATTTACCCAAAAAAGAAGGGGTTTCACCTTCTTTCAATCCTTCTTTATTCACATCATAATCATGTTGAAGAAATAATCGCATAAAATTTGCTCACACTTATGCCCATAAAAAGAATGTATAAAAAACCTTTTTTTTTTGTTACATAAGGAAGAAGAAACAAACAAAATTTAACTATCTATAGCGTCATAATACAATGACGTAATCAAACTAGACAGAGGTTGCATCCAAATTCGTCGTTGCAAACCTTCCCGAGCCGCTTAGCAAGCCAGCATGTATGCGGCTTGGTTATGCTCCCGCGGAATATGAACAATAGTGGCGCTCCAATCCTAATCTAGCAGTGCTCGATTTCGAGCAATCGCATCTCTAGCCTAATTGGTAGCCACATCATCCCAGACTTG
Source organism: Lotus japonicus (assembly GCF_012489685.1). Taxonomy (NCBI): domain Eukaryota; kingdom Viridiplantae; phylum Streptophyta; class Magnoliopsida; order Fabales; family Fabaceae; genus Lotus; species Lotus japonicus. Next base: position 87,934,719 of record NC_080043.1, on the reverse strand, counting down.
GAACACCTTTACCATGTTGGCACAGTTATAGGTGCAGAACCAAGCTCATGTCCATGTTTCAAACCAAACTCCACCGCCAAAAGCTCTACCAAGAACGCAGTACCATAACCATAGCTTGTGGCCACACTAAAAATCCAATGACCCAAAACTGGTGCGCAACACTGCGTTGCATCCCATTTGTTTCAACACGGGGTTCCAACTCCCATCAACAGTCAGACACAGCCCTGATTCTGAGACGGGAGACCAAGCGACTACAGGGAGAGCTAGGCGACCAACGCACCAACTCAAGACATTAAGAAGGATTTGTCGCAACACATAGCACGTTTCAGCTTCTATCCTAAAAAATGCAGTTATTCCACCACTTTCAAGCTCGCCACGTCAATGGCACTACAAGCCCGCTAATAATAAATATAACAAAAAATAAGGATAATAAAGCTTAATTATACCGTTGACCCTTAGAGTTTTAACTTTTAAGTCTCTTACTTTTAAAATTGAATAATTCTTTTTTTTTACATCAGAAAGGTAAATTGCATCCGTCAGGAATCGATCCCTTGACCTCTCCCTACCCAACCTATATGTTCTCAACTCTTATTGAAGGTGTGAAAAACGACTAGAAGGGGGGGTTGAATAGAGTTTTGAATATAAAAACTTTCCCCTTAAGATTTAAAGTAAATCTTTTCGGTTTATCTGAGATAGATGGTGCTACGGATAAAGATAGAGAGAAGAGAGAAGCACACAAGTATTTTATCCTGGTTCACTTGATAAATCCCTCAAGCTAATTCAGTCCACTCGTTAAGGTGATTTCTTCCTTCTTAGAATGAAGGCATTCCACTATTCAGAGTTTGATACAACTGCACTAGCAACCTGCTCAGTGGCTAACAATAAAATGAACTAGTAAACACTAAGATTCACTCTCTTAGTCTTCTCAAGGATACTGACTTAACTGGTCCCTTAAGGAATCACCACTAAGATACACAGATCCTAGTCTTCTTAAGGATATTGACCTACCCGGTCCCTTAAGGAAAAACAAACAATTGTTTGAGGTTGGTGTTTACAAAGGTTTGCTTCTGAATAAGCTAAGTGTAAACTAAATAAGAACAGATAAAGAAAGTGGAGGCTTGAATCTTTTCTTGTATTGCAGCTCTTGGTTTCTCTCTCTTATCTTTCTTCTTTTCTTCAGCCTTAAATAGTCCAAGGTGCAAAGGATATTTCTGTTGTGAGAATGTGACCGTTGGAGGGCATTTTTGGAACTTCCAGAACCTGATGTGGCTGAACCTTGGTAGGTAGGCTTGTCAGAATAGTACACTGCTCTTGTACTACTTGATAGAGACATTTGCCTTTAACCATTGACTTCTGATCTAACGACGCTTCATGTTGGAACTTGTGAAGCTTGGTGATCAGAGTCAGAGGGAAGCTTGGATCCTCTGACCTTCGTAACTTCCACTTCTTGACCTCAGAGTAGAAAATACTTGGTCTTCAGAGTCAGCTTACTCTTGGACTTCAGAGTTTTCACTTCTTAGCTTCTAGAACTTGAGAGCTTCTGGACCTTCAGAGCCTCTGGACCTTCAGAGCTTCTGGACCTTCAGAGCCTCTGGACTTTCAGAGCCTCTGGTCTTCAGATCTTCCGATCCTCAGAACTTCTGATCCTCAAATCTTCAGATCTTCAGATCTTCTGATGAATATATCTTTTGGTATCAGAATCAGAACCTGTTTGTCAAAACACTCAAGACAAACGTTAGAGTATCATAATTGTTCATCCACAAATAAATACTTGTTATCATCAAAATATAGAGTTGTACCACATGACCAAATCTTGATCTTACACCTATCACTTAAGCTATCCTAGGGGACAAAATTGAACAATTCTATACCAATTTTTGATTTCTCATTTATTAATAACGAAAAAAATGGACCTATATCACAACTTTTCTCATAGTAAAAATTCCCAAAATTAAGGCATAACATGAAGAAAATGAAAGTTGTTGGTTTTTTTTTATAGACAAATATTAGTAGTTAGTAAATTAGTCACTTTTTAGGATTCGAACGTGGACCATTCATCATTCATCACAACCAACTCTTATATTCCTTAACTCATATCACTTGAGCTGACCCTTGAGAACAATAACAGTTATTGATAGCTTCCCTCCAAAAGAGTGCCGAAGCGCCGATCATATCTGGGTTACACATGAAAATTGAGAACTAACCGACTATCTCTGCCAAAAACATTATCCTATTACTGCCACAAATCCACAACATGTATATGCTATGCAGTTCATATGTGGCGTACAAGCATGTAATGTTGGTCATGCTTCGTGTTTCTCGCCACAACATAAGCCCTGATTGTATCTCAGTATATACAGTTTTGACTTTTAATATTAAATCTTATCATTGTAATGCTTGTGTTATAGATACAGTTAACTCTCACATGGCTTGAGATTCCAGCAAGCTAGGCAGCAGTACACTCAGCTTCTCACTTGTCAACTCTAGGACAACTTCTATCTACCTTTCTTTTTCTTTTTCTTTTTTTATTCATTTATACTTCACTTTCTTTTCCATCTTATTTTCACAATTTTCTTTTCTTCTCTCTTTTGCATATCTTTCATATCACATGTCATGTCTTATTTTTCACTGTTTAATCTTTATGGTATTGTAGTTAGAAAAGAAGTGTGAAATTAACAATTTTCTTTTGAGTAATGATATATATAACAGAAATCTCAACCTAGCTTGCTGAAGAAGCTCAATGAAGAAGAAGAAGAAACTGTATTGAATCTTGTAAAATGAATATTCTAATTACAGAGAGTGTTTGTGCTAACACTATTTATATATGGTAAACTCTTAACTAGTTGTAGTTATAACTACCCTAACAAACTTTGACAGCTGACTTAACTAACTACTAATTATTACAAAGGAGTCCCTGAACTCTTGCTTCTGTTTTGTATCAATCCTTGAACACTCTAATATTTCACACCCTCCCACAAGCTGGAGGTCGAAAAATATCTATCATAGCCAGTTTGGTTGCAAAGCCTTGGAAGACCCGGGGCTGAAGTGCTTTAGTAAAAACATCTGCAACTTGTAGTGTTGTAGGGATAGGTAGCAACTTGAGAATTCCAGCTTGCAGTTTTTCTCGAACCACATGGCAATCAATGTCTAAATGCTTGGTTCTCTCATGAAAAACAGGATTGGCAGCAATGTGAAGTGCACTTTGATTGTCACAGAACAGAACTGGTGTTGCAGTGCAAGTAACTTTAAGATCCTGCAAGAGATATAACAACCATTGTAGCTCACAAGTAGCATAAGCCAATGCCCTGTACTCTGCTTCACTAGAAGATCGAGACACAGTAGTTTGCTTCTTTGCTTTCCAAGAAACCAAAGACCTTCCAATATAGAAACAATAGCCTGAGATAGACCTTCTAGTATCTGGACAACCAGCCCAATCAGCATCTGAATAGCCTTGAATATTGATAGTGGAATTTCTAGGAAACAACAATCCTAATCCAGGTGAAGCTTTCAAGTATCTGAGAACCCTCTGTGCAGCCTTGAAATGTCCATCCATAGGATTACTCATGTACTGACTGAGCTGCTGTGTTGCATGTGAAATATCAGGCCTAGTAGTAGTGAGATACAAAAGCCTTCCCACTAGTCGTCTGTAAGCAACTAGATCATCATATGGCTTTCCTTGTTCTTGAGACAATCTGATAGAAGGATCAAGTGGTGTAGCAACTGGCTTACTTCCTAAAGTTCCTGTTTCTTGAAGTAAGTCAAGACAATATTTTCTCTGACAAAGAGAAATTCCTGAAGTAGAATGTGCAACTTCAAGACCAAGGAAATACTTCAACACTCCTAGATCCTTGATTCCAAAAGCTTGATGAAGTGAATCTTTGACTAACTGGAATTCAGTCACAGTGTTACCAAATAGTATCACATCATCTACATATACCAGCAAGCCTGTGAAAGAAGAGCCTTGGAATTTAACAAAAAGAGAATGATCTGATGCAGTTTGTTTAAAACCAAGAGTTTCTAGATGAGCTGACAATTTTTCATACCACTTCCTACTAGCCTGCTTAAGTCCATATAGGGATTTTAATAATTTGCAAACTTGATTTGGCTTTACTGAAGGCACCCCTGTTGGTATATTCATATACACATCTTCATCTAAATTGCCATGTAAGAAGGCATTGTCTACATCAAGCTGATGGAGATGCCAATTCTGAGAAGCTGCTAAGGCTAAAATTACTCTTACTGTAGTTAGCTTTGCCACTGGTGAAAAAGTGTCAAAGTAATCCAAGCCTTCCACCTGATTGTAACCCTTTGCTACTAACCTTGCTTTATACCTGGCAAGAGTCCCATCGGCATTCCTTTTAACCCTGTAAACCCATTTGTTTCCTATTGGTTTTACTCCTTCTGGTAAATCTACCAATTTCCAAGTACCATTCTTCTCAAGTGCTTTGATTTCTGCTTGCATGGCTTCTCTCCAGTGTAAATCTTTGTTTGCTTCTGCAAAAGTAGAAGGCTCCTGATCTTGAGCAATGTTGAGAGCATAAGCTTTGTGTGCAGTAGACAGCCTCTCATCAGAATAATGATGAACAATACTGTGAGCAGTGCTGCTGCGAGTAGGTAAAGCACTGAATTGAAAATTTGCCAAATGGACAGGTCTTTTAAGTGGTCTTGTGGATCTTCTAACTTCAACCTCGCCTTCAGCTGTGATTGAACCAGGTTGAGGAATTTCATCTACTGTCTGAGTGTTAGGGATTTCATCTTCAATGGAAGCACCTGAAGGCATCTCATGTTGCACTCCATCTTCAATAGAAGCACATGGAGTTGACACACTCGCATCTCCTTTTGCTGATTGAATTTCTGAAGCAACATTCAGTTTGTCATCTGTAGACTCTGCTTGTGTTTGTAAATCAAGACAAGTCCAAGCAGGTGAATTTGAACCTTTGTAAGGCAACACATGCTCATGAAAAATAACATCTCTTGAGATAAAAATTTCTTGTGTTATAAGATCCATCAAGACATACCCTTTCATTCCTTGCTTGTATCCCAAGAAAATGCATTTCCTAGCCCTTGGATCTAATTTGGATCTGTTATTTGTAAGAGTAGTAGCAAAACAAAGTGATCCAAAAACCTTCATCATTTCCAGATCCACTGCCTCTCTATATAACAACTCATATGGTGACTTGTTCTTCAAGAGCTTACTTGGTATCCTATTCATAAGGAATACAGCATGCAACACAGAGTAACACCACATCTTCTTGGGTAGTTTGGACTGAAACAATAAAGCTCTTGCTATATTGAGAATATGCTGATGCTTCCTCTCAACCCTCCCATTCTGCTGAGGGGTACTCACACAAGATTTCTGATGAACAATTCCCTGAGCAGAGTAGAATGCAGGAAGAAGAAATTTTGGCCCATTGTCACTTCTTATAGCTTTTACTGTCTGTCCAAACTGAGTTTTAACTAATGTGATGAAATTCTTCACTTGCTGCTGAACCTCACCCTTGTTATTGAGTAATACAACCCAAACAAATCGGCTATAATCATCCAGAACAGTAAGAAAATACTTGTGATTGTGAACAGAAGCTTGAGCAAGAGGACCCCAAATATCCATATGAACCAGGTCAAAACATTTTTGTGCTTTACTAACACTGACAGTGAACATTTTTCTCTTTTGTTTTGCCAAGTGGCAAACATCACACACAATTGACTTACTGACACTAATGGAATTTTGTACAGTGTGTAAAGCAAGTAGTCTATCATGAGATAAGTGTCCTAACCTGAAGTGCCATAAAGCACCAGGTGGGATAATATGACCAAAGTCATTTATTTCTGAAGTAGAACTATGCTGAATTGAAAAACAGGTACTAGAAGAACTACTAACTACAAGGTGATAGAGTTCATCAGGCTGCAAACTACCCAAACCAATCCTCCTCTGGGTTTGCACTTCCTGAACAAAACAGTGAAATTTACCAAATATCACATCAACATCATGTTCCTTTGCTAGCTTATGTACTGAGACTAAGTTGTATGTGAATTCAGGAACAAAAAGGACATGTGTCAAGAGAATAGTTTGTGTGATTCTAACAGTTCCAGCATAGCATGTTTTGATGATAGTACCATTAGGCAGCTTAACACTAATTGGTTTCACTTCAGTGATTGTGTTAAAAGACATTTTATCAAAACATATATGGTCACTTGCACCTGAGTCTATAATCCAATCTCTACTATCATAATGTTGAAAACAAGATAGAGCAATAGGATTACCATGTCCTGCAGCATTTCCTTCGCAAGTAATAGCCTTCACCACATGATTTACAGAAGCACTACCATTCACAGTAGCACCACCATTTTCTGATCCTTTCTTTGAAGCTGTAGTGACATGCTGAATCATGTCTAGGATTCTTTTGTACTGATCTGCAGTAAAAGGTTCTTCAACTCCTCTTTGTGAGTAAACATCATCTTCATCTGGATCATCAGTAGAATCTGAATTTCTGGATGTATTGTTGACATGACTTGTACTATTTCTGGAATTAAAAGTAGTTGGATATCCATGTAACCTATAGCATATCTCAACAGTGTGTCCTGGCTTCTTACAATGAGTACAAAATTTTCCTGTGTTTCTGTAGGAAGAACCACCAAATTGACCTTTTCCATATGGTGGTTTCTTTCCTTCTGCTGCATTCACTATTGCCAATGAATCTCCTTTCTCCTCTGTCTCAGTTTGCCTCTCATGCTGTGTAGCTAGGGAAACAACCTTAGCTAGTGATGGTAAAGGATGACTCATCAAAATCTGTGATTTCACCACTCCAAAGCTATCATTCAGCCCTAAAAGAAATCTGATAGCATTATCTTGTTCTCTAAACAGCTTCACACTTTCAATTGCATCACATCTACAAGGAACAGTGCATCTACATTGTGGAATTGGACGATAATGCTCTAATTCCTCCAAAAGTATCTTCAACTCAGTGTAATACTCACTCACAGAATTTGAATTTTGTTTCAAATTACTGATTTCATTATGCAATTCAGAAATTCTAACTAGATCTCCTTGAGAAAACCGATCTCGCAGGTCTCTCCAAGCATCAGAAGCATTTTCAAGAAAAACTATACTGTTTGCTATAGAAGTCGTTACCGAATTAAGGATCCATGAATGGATCAAGCTATTGCAGCGTTCCCAAGCCTCAAAGTTTGCATCGGTTGCTGCTGGTACTGGAATTTCACCGCTGACGAATCGAAACTTGTTCTTCGCGACCAGCGCACGCTTCATCGATCTCGCCCAAGCGTTGTAATTCTTGCCATTCAGAGGTGGATTCACCATCGTTGCTGCAGGATTATCGCTTGAATGTATGTAGTAAGGTGATGCTGGATTCTGAGTAGGATCGAGCACCACATGAGGAACAGCGTTTTGATTCTGGTTCTGGCGATTCACCATTGTTGCAGATTGCGGAAGCTCTAAGATGATTTTGCTCTTGATACCATAACAGAAATCTCAACCTAGCTTGCAGAAGAAGCTCAATGAAGAAGAAGAAGAAACTGTATTGAATCTTGTAAAATGAATATTCTAATTACAGAGAGTGTTTGTGCTAACACTATTTATATATGGTAAACTCTTAACTAATTGTAGTTATAACTACCCTAACAAACTTTGACAGCTGGCTTAACTAACTACTAATTATTACAAAGGAGTCCCTGAACTCTTACTTCTGTTTTGTATCAATCCTTGAACACTCTAATATTTCACAATATACACACCTCATTTTTAAAACACTTCATTTCCACCTCTTTTTGTTTCTATCTCTCTCCTCTTACCATCTATCACATCTCATACTTTCTCTCTCTTACATTTTCTTTTCTTCCTATCTCTCTCATCATTCCACCTCATACACCTCAAGAGTAACATTACTCATTTTCTTTTTGCCCAAAAGAACAAAAAGTAAACTTATTCATTAGCTAACAACTAAGAAGCAGTTAAACCTCAACTACCTCAACCTTTTTAGAGAGGTTTCCCCTACTTGTTGTCTCTATATCTCAGTCATCATCTAGTATTTTATGAGTTTATACTCATAATGATTAAGATCATGCAACAGCTCTTCACCCACTACTCCATAATTCATTTCATTTTCATCTAAACAATTTGTCCACAGCCCACAGGTGGTAATTAATTTAACTTGAACAAGGAACGTCTCATGTGTGTGACCGTCTCGACAGATAGGGGATATACCAACTTATACAAGTCAACCCTTCATTCTTTAAACTCCTCCTTCAAAAACCTTCTAAACAATGAATCAATTTGTTGACAGATTCCCATCACTCGTTGTACACGTATGTTAACCACCGGGAGAAGCCACTTAAAACGTTAACATTAAGATTATACAATCTGATAAAGCAAAGCTACATGGTCCACAGTGGAATATGTGATATGGCATTGTAGTAAAATATCACTTGACAATAAAGAAAAGGCATTCAGAAAATCGGATCAAGATATTCTGTACCAAATGGTGTTTCTATTAATTTCATCCCACTAATTAAATTTTAACATCTTATAGTGATTCTTAATTGATATTCTAGCTAGGAGACTAGTAATTGATGTCCACAATGGTGAAGAGGGGGGGGGGGACACACCCGTATCATGGCCCCCAAGCTTTTCAACTTTGAATTTTTTACATGAGATATATGTATGTATGTATATGAGTTGTATAAATTATTATAGACTTACCATATTATTTGATCTTGACTTCTTTTAATTTTGGTCCCTTTAGTCTCAGACGTCTTGTTTTTGCCACATAATGTCGGCGGTGTATATTCTTGTCTCAACTAAAAAAAATTAACATGTCAAAATCTTAGAAATCAGAACGATAATGATAATGAGACACAAGCTTTGTACATAAGGTTTGAAACCAAATTCGGAAATTACTCATAATTAACTTACAAGGACATGCCTAACTAACCCCTTTTTTTTATTAGACTACTATGATTATCACGTGAAAAGGGATAGTGATAACATGAACTACAGCCTCACACCACATGTTAGTTTGCTGCATGGTTTATTGTGACAAACTGAGCACTATAAATAACTAGTGATTGTTCAGGAAACTACAAGAGAAATGAAATTGCTTCTCTGAAGAACTATCTTAGTTTTCATATCTTCTAAACTTAGTTACTCTGGCCATTAAGATCTCTGCAAACTTTATTAAAATGGGAGGCCAGAGTTACTTCAGGGCTCTGATTATTTTCCTTGTAGCATTAATTGGATCAAGCCATGCTCAATTGCAACAAGGTTTCTATGCTAGAAGATGCCCTAAAGCTGAGCAAATCGTTCTGAAGTATGTTCATGAGCATATCCCCCATGTCCCATCACTAGCAGCTGCACTCATAAGACTGCATTTCCATGACTGTTTTGTCAGGGTATGCACAATATATTCAGTTCATGCTTGTGTTTTCATTCTCATGTTAAGTTATAGTTAGCCAATATTTTGATCACGTGTTTGCCTAAACATCTTAATTAAACACTTACAGTAATAAATATTTATCATATAAGCGCTTATTTATAAACTAATTTAAAAAACTTTATGAAATGAGCTCAAAGTGTGGGTCATGAGCGCTTATTCATATAATAACCTATATAATTTATGAAAATAAACTCAAAATAGTCATAAACTATTTACACGAGTTTTCTCAAACACTTACTGAAGCGTTTATGTTATAAGATAAACTCAATTTCAAATAAGTTTTTCGAATGTATTAAATTGTTGAGCTAACATTTGGTATTTCAGGGCTGTGATGCATCAGTGCTTTTGAACTCAACAAAAACCAATCTAGCTGAAAAGGACGCTCTCCCAAATCTTACAGTCAGAGGCTTTGGATTCATTGACACAATAAAGAGCATTCTTGAAGCAGAATGTCCTGGGGTAGTCTCTTGTGCTGATATAGTAGCTTTGACTGCCAGAGACTCTGTTCATGCAATTGTGAGTACTCACTTCTTTCATCCTTATCTCTACATTGTCTTCCCTAATACACTAACCGATGATTGGTTCAAGAGATATTTGATTTAAGTAAAATCTTGAGTTCGAGTTTTGTGTCTGGGAAAACCTCAACTGAGAGAGCTAATTTCACCAAGATGTGAATGTTTACAACTAGAACAAAATATTGTCTCACAAGAGGAGATGTCTTAGAAAATAAAATAAAATAGGCTTAAATAAGTTTTTCGTCCCTAACCTTTACATAATACCTGGTTTTCGTCCCTTGCCGGAGCAAATGTGGGGTTTAGTCCCTAACCTTTGCCAAAACGTTTGGTTTTCGTTCCTCCGGAGCTTTGGGTCAACGTCGGAGCTCCGGTGGCCCATGTGGCATGGCCACGTGGGATTAATGAGGCCACGTGTTAATTCTTTTAATTTTTTAAAATTTTTAAAAAAAGAAAAAAATTATATTCTTCAAGCATCTTCTTCATCATCTTCATTTGAATCTTCAAAAACCCAGACAAAAATTCCTTCAACAAACATTGAATATTCATTCACTTCACATATCTTCATCTCCAAAGTCGAAACCCAGAATATAATTACCCCAAGCCTGGCAGCCCCCCAAATGCACTGAGATTTGGGAAGTTTTAATTTGCAAAATTAGAAGCAGATTTCAGAAACCTAAACCTAAGCACAAAGGGGACAAGTTAATTGCAGCAAAGGAGTGAGTGAGAAAGAGAGAGATAACAGGGTGAGAATAAAGAGAGCAAAGGTTAAAAAAAAAATAACACCTGGCCTCATTAATCCCACGTGGCGATGCCACATGGGCCACCGGAGCTCCGACGTTGACCTAGAGCTCCGGAGGGACGAAAACCAAACGTTTTGGCAAAGGTTAGGGACTAAACTCCATCTTTGCTCCGGCGAGGGACGAAAACCAGGTATTATGTAAAGGTTAAGGACGAAAAACTTATTTAAGCAAATAAAATATAACCATGCTTCTTAACTTTCTTACGTAGAGTACAATTTACTCATTTTTGTTTGTTTTCATTGACTGACATGGGTTTTCACTTTGCAGGGTGGACCTTATTGGAATGTTCCAACAGGAAGAAGGGATGGGTTGATTTCTAACGCACCTGATGCTCGTGCCCTTCCTGCTCCATTTCACAACCTTACCACCCTCATAACAATATTTGCCAATGTGGGACTTGATGTAAATGATTTGGTCTTGCTTTCTGGTATGTCAAATAATTCAAACACAAAGTTCCCTTCTCATTATGTGCTGCACTTGTTAAATTACTTTGTAACTAATCACCAAAATTTCAATTCTTTCAGGTGCTCACACAATTGGTATTTCCCATTGCTCAACAATTTCAACTAGGTTGTACAATTTTACTGGAAAGGGTGGACAAGACCCAGATCTAGACAGTGAATATGCAACAAATCTCAAAACCTTTAAGTGTAAGAACATCAATGATCAAAAGACACTTATTGAGATGGACCCTGGAAGTCGCAATACATTTGATCTTGGTTACTACAAACAAGTCCTGAAGAGACGGGGTTTGTTCGAATCAGATGCTGCATTGCTGAATAGCTCTGTTACAAGGTCTATTATCACTCAACAACTCCGGTCAACTCAGAAATTTTTTCTTGGATTTGCCAAGTCCATGGAGAAAATGGGCAGAATTAATGTCTTGACTGGGACTAAAGGAGAGATCAGGAAGCATTGTGCACTAGTAAATAACTGAGCCTTTCTTGATAATTATTCATCCTCTATGCAATTTCTTACAACACAATTCTTTTGGGTTTTGTTATTTATCTTATGTTAGTGTGGTCTTGATACATGAGACTCCACACAATGTGGTTGGTTTGTGATTGGTTTGATGGGAAATCATGTTCTTATGGGAATAATAAAGCAGAAGTGAGAGGGAGAGAAAACTGTAATTGATGCACAGATTGTTGGAAATGTATTAATTTTCCTATGAATCAAAGAAGTGTTTATTTATTTATTTTCTTGGATACAAGGGTTTTAGCATTTTGTGGGAATATGTTATTTATTTGATTACTGTTGTAAAATAATTTTTAGCTTTTATAATTGAAAAAAAAGATACAAACATGTTTTTTTTTAAATTAAACATGTTTGATTATTATTTGTTCTGAATAATCAATGTCATTTTTTTTTAAATAAAATTATGAATCATCTTGAATTTGTAATGTTCCAATTTCAATCTTAATGAATATCGGTTTTTTACCTTAAAAAAAGAACTTCACAAATCATACATTTAGTTGTGAATCCAAAAAAAATTGATGAAAAAATCAAACAAACTCATAATTTTATCCAATTGATTGAGGTTTTTTTTAGTTCTCACATGCTTATATTTATGTTATGATAAGATTTCATCTCGTTAAACTATTTTCTTAAAAAAAAAACACTTCATTGTAAACATAAATTACACTCATCAGGAATTGGTGACATTTTCCTTTCCAACCCCATACGTCACACAATTCTTACAATTTGAGATATCCTTTGAATATAAAGATATGACAAAAAAAATGGTTACATAGGAACAAGATATGATAAAATTAATTGTTTGTATTCTTATTGAAAATAAAGAGAAAATTAATATTTTCAAAAAAAAAAGAGAAAATTAATTAAAATATGGGCTTTGGGCTTGAAATTTAAGGTCCAGCCCATCCTAATTTATGAGTTACAGCCTTCATGTTCAGCGAAGACCCTGTGCCACAAACCCTAATTCACTGCCTATATATTCTTAACTACACACCCTTTGTTTTCATCACGACATTCTTATTCTACATCGTTTCTACATCACTTTCACTCTTGCATTCTGCAATTCCGGGATTGAATTTTCAAAACCTTCCATCTTTGTGAAATTTGGATTCTGAATTTCAATGTTTTGTGTTACAATTTTATTTTTCTCATTTGAAATTTCTGGTGTATGTGCTGTGACGAGACAATTTGTGGACTAGAGTTTCTGATCTGGGTTCTTCTCCCAGAAGCTGATTATAAACCCTTGGCTGTCCGAGCACAATTAAATTCCTCAATTTTATCAAAATTAGGGTTTTCGTTTAGTTTTTATCTTCAATCATCTTTTACATGTTTTTTAATTTTCATTCCTGAAATTTTTCAATTTTTCTCTAATTTCATTAATTTATTCATTTTTTGGGTTGCTGTACTGAGGGGCTTATGATGATACATTTTTTAATCTTAGCGGATTTCAGTGAGATTTCTATCAATGATCTGAATGTTACACACACTGAAGCCTTTGCTTTATTTTTCAGTTGTGCATTGTTCTGGCTTGTTGATAATTTATTTAAAAATAATTGCTGTTGTCGGTTCTCAAACTACTGAAAATCCTCCTTTCCTTGGCATCCTTCTCGGTTTACATGTATTTTACTCCAAATTAACTGATTCATTCTTGTTTGTTGGACATGCTGCACTAGAGACTCATTTCCTTCACGGGACTGTTATTTTAACAAAGCATTTTCCTTTCACAAAACATATTGAACCAAATGCTCATTAGTGATATTTAGCATTAATCCATGAATTTTATTCATAAAAGTCATATTTGCAACTTTCAAAAAAAAAATATTCAGAAAAGTCATATTTGCAAAAAGTTTGAAAAAAAATATGATGAGGGACTAAAATGATAATTGTTGGAATGAAAGGAGTAACTTTTAGAATTCGGTAGATTTAGTTAAATAGAGAAGTAGTACAAATGAGTAGAAATAACTATAAATAGAGAAATAGTATTGTAGCAATAATTAAAATAACTATAAATATAAATAGAGAAATAGTGCAAACTTATATAAATAAGTATCGCCAATAAGTATACATACATTGGTCCATAGATTTTTTAACTAGCCTAACTCAATCTTGATAGATATCCATATATTTATTTTTTGCAAAAGCAACAAGCCAACACTAAAGAGATGTTATTATCAGAACCCCAAAGTCAACACACAATAAAGCTACAAACAAGTAACTTATTGCACTAATCTCATGACATGACTCCGGTTAAGTACTAGCACCAGCAATTAAGTAGACGAAGTACTCATAGTAATTACAGAGCTCAATAATAGATGTAGTGTATACATTCATGACATAGAGCCCTTATTTCTTTCCACTTTTCTTGAGGCCAGAACCTCCAAAGCTTCCCTTCTGTGATGCCTTGGCTTTCAACTCCTTTAGAGGAGCCTTCTCCTCTTTTTTTTTCTTCGGAATGTTAGCCATGTCAACCTCATCGTAATTCTTCTTATCGGACTTGGGTTTCTTCAAAGGCTTAGCTTTTCCACCTTGCTTGGAAGACATGGTTGTGATGTAGAGCTAGGGTTTGGTCCTGAATACGGAAACGACAAAGAAAGCAATAGCACGCAACACGATACAACCTTACCCTTGTTAGGGATATTTGAATGTCTAATGACCTTGATTTGTTAAGGTTAGGTAAAAAAATTATGGTCTAAATGTATGCATATTTATTTCTACCTTTTACAATGCTTGTGCGATAATTAAAAAATCTAACATATTTACATTTTCTAGAAAAAATCATTCACTCCAATAATATGAACATAAAAAAAAAATAGGGCTTAAAGGCGACAGTGAAGGGTTCTGCAAGGGAGAGTGAACAGCGGGAAAGGGGTTTTGCAAGTGAAGAAAAGGAGAGAAAGTAGAGTAAGGGTATATCTGTCATTGTCTTTTTTTTAAACATTAAATCTGGATCACTCAATATTTTAGTATTATATCCAAGGGTGGAAGTTAAAGTGGACCACCGTGGATCAGTTTTGAACTGACCCACGGTCGATGAAACCACAAAGCTTCAATTATTTGAACCCAAAAAATAGTTTCACACAAATGTACTGAGCTTCCTTTCACCACATTGAACAATGCTACCCTACCCCACCCCAAGAAGCCCAACTAGGGGTGTCCAACGGGTGGGGAAGAAGAGAAGAAAATGTGAGAAGAGAAGAATGAGTGTGACGGCTGCTGAGGCATATACACATAGGGTTGAGGGTGGCTCTGGGTTGATTGTGCCGTTTTTTTTAAGTTACTTCGGTCGGTTCGGTTCGCCTCAAGCCCAAACCGGAACTGACCGAACCAAACCTACAAAATCGGGCTCATGTCACCCGCTGGACCCGTGAACCGGCCTGACCGGACCGAAATGACAAAAAATGGCTCGGTTTGACCTGGTCCGATTCGGTCCAGTTCATGCTGGACAGCCCTAAGCCCAACAATAGAAGATAGTGATGAAGGTGTGGTTGTCTTGATCTGACTAGATTTGTGTTCGCTTGGTTCATCAGTATTAAGGTTGTCATAACGGTTAAATCAATCTTTTATCTCATCAAAGAATACATAATTATAAGTCATGTGACCTTTCTTTGTTTCACACAACAATACATCCTTTCCTTATTATTCACCAAAGAATCCTTAGCAAGGGCATTGCGCGGAATAAAATTTCATACACACTTTAATTTCACCTCCACCTCATGAGAATATTTTGAAAATTGAGACAAATGAAAGATATGATGTATGGTGTAAAAGAAAATACAAAGAGATAAAAAAAATGAGTGGAAATGAGATGAAAGAGAAAGTTAGATGTGAATGAATCATAACTCCATAACACGAGTGTAAGCCACCACAACGATAGGAAAAGAAAAGTACTCGAATTTCACGGGTTCGCCTCTTGCCATTGCAAAAAATCAGATACTAGATTCGTGTACAATGCAAGGTAACTGAGACATTTGCCTTAGGCCCAAAAACTTAATAGTGCATATATAATATATATTATTTAGATTTGAGAGAGGTAATTGAAAGTGAAATGTAATAATTATTCGATTATGAAACTCTGATAAATGATTCGCAACTCAAATTTATAATTTATATGATATATTAAGGCCCTTTGAAATTTTGGTTAAAAGAAAGTCTATTTAAGAGTTTAACATTTTTCATCTTAGGTCTCAAAAAATATATACACTGCCCTGCCAGAGACAGTTTGTCCTAATGTCAAAATTGTTTTATGTCTTGAGCCAATTAACCGCCTAGATTCCTATTTTCCATAATTATGTGCAATTGCATAAATAGCGTCATTTATCACTTAGGCTTAATAATATATTTGTTCCCTAACTTATCACGACTTGATAGTTTTGGTCCTTTTAGAAATTTGTTAGCCTACAGCATCTCTCACATTTACTAACAGTTGCAGTTTTAGTTTTCCGTCCAATATTTAACGGTTTTTAATTATAAAATAAATATTTAACAGTTTTTATTAAAAAGAAATCGGGTAAATGGTCACATTGGTCCCTGGATGTTCGCACCGACTTCAAAATCATCCCTGGATGAATTTTATTAGGCTCGCGGTCCCCAGATGTGGCAAAAAATAGTCATATTAGTCCCTGACGTTAAAATCTCCTAACGTCCGTTAACCCAATTAATAAAAGTCAACATTATCTTTCTAATTTTCTTTCACTTTGGTCCCTTTCTTCTTTCTTCCACCCTCTTCACCCCCTCCTTCCATCATTTTCACCAAAACCCACCCCCATCTTTGCCACTCTCACTCTGTAACAACAACAACAACAACATCAACACGGGTACGAACCAAGCAACTTCCTCCCATTAATCACATCCATAATCTTTCAACGATCTCATTGTCTCCTTATATTAAACAAAACCAACACCATCCCTTCCTGTTTCAGAACCTCACTATGTGTGTCACTAGTTTAGCTAGCTAGCTACCATTCTCCTCACAAAGTCAATGCAACCATTGTTCTACAACCCCCATGTGGATCTGAGTCTCTTGCAGCGAATTCCCATGGTTGAAGCTTCTAAAAAAGTTTCTGGGTCTTTGCTGGTTCACCAGAAGAGCAACATTTTCTGAGTGTTTGTGTGTATTTGTTGTTTTTTTTTCATCTGGGTCTTGTTTTCATGGGTTGTGAGACTAGTCCTGAGCTGAAAGAGAAAGTGTTGTTTGTATGAAAACCATGAATTCTGTGTGTAAATTTGGGTTTACTGTTGCATTTTGACTTCTCTGTTCTGGTTTTGAGGATGAAAACAGAGGAGGGGTGAATTTTTTGTTTCACTGATTCTGGTGAAGGATGAAAAGAAAGTGTATGTTTTTGTTTTCTGGGAAAGAAAATATGGAATGGGAATCACAGAAATATTTCATCTTGAAAATGGGTTCATGAATATTTTGACTGTGTGATTAAAGTTGAATTTTTGGCCTTTCTGATTTCAGTGGAGAATTGTTTACAGATCCCTATCTCCTTTTGTGCTTCCTTTCAAGAATCCAATTGGAAACATATGCTGATAGTTCAATTTTGAAATTGGGTTTTGGTGAAAATGATGGAAGGAGGGGGTGAAGAGGGTGGAAGAAAGAAGAAAGGGACCAAAGTGAAAGAAAATTAGAAAGATAATGTTGACTTTTATTAATTGGGTTAACGGACGTTAGGGGATTTTAACGTCAGGGACTAATATGACTATTTTTTGCCACATCTGGGGACCGCGAGCCTAATAAAATTCATCCAAGGACGATTCTGAAGTCGGTGCAAACATTCAAGGACCAATGTGACCATTTACCCAAAAGAAATCCAACATCTTCAAGAAGCTTGAGCTTCTCTCCCACCTTCAACCAAAATAAAAAACTCTAGCTCATCTCTTCCCTTTTCTCTACCCAATAGTCACCAGCCACCACCAAATAACAAGTATCACAAAGAGTTAACTAATATACATTTTAAAATAGAATCAAGCACAGTGGCGGAAGCACAGGGGTGACTTCCCTGTGCTTAGTCACCCCTGGCTTCTTGAAATTTCTAAAGAAATTTTTATGAAGCAGAGCATTTAGAGGAAACTAGGCAAGAGGAAGTGAGAGTCACAGGGTGTGAGCACCACCGTCTGCACATACAGCACATGCAGCTCCTCTTTCTATTTTTTTCTTTTAATAATCACATGTAACGGGACCTACACACATCCAAAGTTATAATATTTTAAAAACATAACATTAAGATAGTAGTCATTTCAAAAAAAAACATTAAGATAGTAGTGAGGCCGTGTTTTTCTAATGGAAGGAAACAAAAGCAGGAGAAATGAAAAAACAAGGCATAGAGAAGAAAACTTATTGCCTTGTTTGGATTTGTTTAATTAAAGAAACAACTCAAACAAGACAAAGAAAAAGAACAAGAGATTTTGCTTAGCTGGTACAATATTTAGAACCTCTCAATTTTCTCTCTTGCTCTTCACTTTCTCATGTATGACTTTTTATGGATATTCAACTTTCATGAATTCAAACTTGAATTTATTGGTTTAATTCTCTTTTTTGTTGCTTAATTGGTCTGATTATATGTGATTGAATTTGTGGTGCTTGTATTTTGCTTGAAAAGGAAGTGATACAAATTATGCACATCCAAAGTTTGTAAAAAGGATCCTTTAAGATTTAGTGGACTTTTGTGCTAATAATTTTTTGGTGCGGAAGAGATATTTTGTGGTTTTTCTCTTCAATTATCTACAAGATAGTCTTTTTATTGATTATGATTTTTTATTATCACCAGAATACTTATGAGGCGGTTAGTATCTCTTGCCCCCAAACTAATCTTTTATTTCTTATGCTTATATAAAATATCTCTTGCACTCAAACTAATTTTTTGTTCTCACCAAAATATTTTTTTTTTCAAATTTTTTATTTGATAAAAATTGAAATTTTCTTACAAATTATATTCCTTTAGATCTCAGTCCCCCCTTCTGAAATTCCTGGCTCCGCCCCTGATCAAGCATGTTAGGTATGAACATTGAAACTCTCAACAATTAACAAAATAATAGGGTATTGAAGTGAACAAGGCACTATCAAAGAGGGAAACAGGAGAGAGCGAGTAAGAGAGGGTTTTCAAATTTAGAATTATCCAATATGTAATAGGGAAATGAATGCTTAAGTTTAGTTTTCTCTTACACTTACATGTATTGTTTAAGGTGAGAGATAATAACATTTAATTATAGCTCTTAGATTTATTTCAAGGGTCAATTCAAGATTATATAGGGATGCAAAAATAATAAAAAGATTGTTTTTGATAGTTTAGAACGCCGATCATTAGGCGGTACATAAATTTTTAGATAGAATTAAGGCTTAACTGCACTTTTGGTCCCCCACTTTAGACAAATGTGCGATTTTGGTCCTTAACAAAAAACATTAGCAATTATCGTCCCTCACGTTTACCGCCGTTTGCAGTTTTAGTTTTCCGTCCAAATCCGTCAAATATTTAACGGTTTCTGAATAAAAAAATGAAGGAAGAAACAAAAACATAGAAAGATGATGAATATTCATCTTCTTCACAAATCTACATCTTAAAGCCCAGAAAATACATACCCAAAACCCCAAAGCCTGCAACCCCAAATCCTCACATCATACACTTTAGTAAACATAGACACCACAGTACCTCAAAAAGGAATACAATCTGAAATTCTTGTAATAGGCATCAGATAAACAGCAAAAACAGGAAAATCTAAGCTTAATTACAAACAAACCCCACAAAAAGGAACCATATTCATCGTTTGGACTACCATATTGTCAACAATCCACCTCCATTGATCAAATTGTATATTTTTAAACCCAGCCACCGCCTCATCTCCCCAACACCAAACCGCACAACACCACGCCACCAGCCACCAAGCCTCTTCTCCCCCACCCCCTTCTGTCCTAAAAAACCAAACACAACACAACACAGCGAGTCAGCTACCACCACCAAGCTACAACCAGAATCATAGTGCAGAGCCAAAAATACGAAAACTCCAACCAGAATCATAGTAGAGTTGGAAACTCCCAAACCACCCACATAGGAAACCTCGAATTTGTTGACCTCGGTGGTGAGGGTATTGGTGGTTTTGATCTATCATTGTCCTTTTCATCTTCTTCCTTCTTTAGTGGTTTCTGGGTTACTGAGTTGGGGTTTGGTGGTGGCTCTGTCTGGGTTGGGGTTGGGTTTTCTGGGTTTGGGATCGAAATGAAAATGAAGTCAAGCTTCTGCCTTTGGGGTGGAAATATGAGTTTTTCATACGGGGAAGATGTTGAGGATGATGGTGGTGGTGTTTTGTCTGAGGAGATCTGATGTCAAGCTTCTGCCTTTGGGTTTGGTGTATTGTTGGGTTCTGGGTTTTGGGGATTGAAAGATGAAGATGATGTAAAGAAGAAGATGAAGAGATGAAGAGATGAAGATTCTGGGTTTTCTATTATTTATTTATTTATTCATTTTTTGTTTTTATTTTTAATTAACTTTTTAACCAGAAACCGTTAAATATTTGACTGATTTGGACGGAAAACTAAAACTGCAAACGGCAGTAAACGTGAGGGACGATAATTGCTAATGTTTTTTGTTAAGGACTAAAATCGTACATTTATTTAAAGTGGGGGACCAAAAGTGCAGTTAAGCCTAGAATTAATTTGCGCCAACTTACTAACGACCAAGGTCGTTAATATATTGATATGGTCGTAATTATTGACGACCTTGGGCATGGGTATCTTGGTGGGCTTAACAAAATTTCAGACATCATTTTTTCAGATTATTTAATTTTTTAACAACAATGATATATTCATACCTCATTTTGTATACACTTTATTTTCACATATTTTTATTTTTATCTCTTATCTTATATTTTCTCTCTCTTACTTTTTATTTTCTTCTCATCTCTCTCATCCTTCACCTCTTTCCACCTCATCCTTGAGATGTGAAGGAACAATTATTCAATGCAACTTCACTCTCGGGGTAGACTTAGCTTAGCCGACAAAAATATATTTAACAAAAAAAAAGATGTGGGCTTTGGGTTTGAAGTCTAAGGTCCAGCCCCACCCTTCATGTTCAGCGCAGCTCAAACCCTAATTTGTGGCTGAGTCCTTAGCAGCCTATATATTCCAACCTACACACTCTCCTTTTCTTCATCACTCTCTTGTTCCACCGTCGTTTCTTCATCTCGAACCCATCAACCTCGTCTCATCTCGGTTATCAAATTTCCTTTCAGGGATTATAGATTTTGCTCTACATAGCCAGATCATTCAAAAGGCTTCCGTCTTTGTGAAATTTGGTTTTCAGAATTTCTATCTTTCGTGCGATAATTTTTTTGTTTTCTTTTCAATTTTATTGAATGTGCTGTGATGAGACAACTTGTGGACTAGAGTTTCTGATCTGGGCACTTCACCCAGAAGCTGATTATAATCACTTGGCTGTGGTACTGAGCACAATTAAATTCCTCAGGGTTTTCGTTTAAATTTTATCTTCAATCATCTGTTACATGCTTTTAATTCCTCAAAATTTTCAATTGTCTCTAATTTCATTCGTTTTTACACTTAACTGAGGGGCTTATGATGATAAATTATTTATCTTAGCGGATTTCAGTGAGATTTCTATCAATGATCTGAATGTTACACACACTGAAGCCTTTCTTTGATTATTTAATTAAAAAAATTGGTTTTCATATTTTCTGTATGATTTATATTGAATTGTTCAATGATGGCATAAAACGAGTTTGGATCCCAAATTAACAAACATATAGTGTTTCGAAAAATTGAACATAATTGGATATGGAAAATAGTTTTGACGTGTGGTCTCCAACTTATTCACCCGGATTTAAAATGGTTCTTAATAATAAAAAATCTCGTTTTTGGTCCTGGAAATCTTTTGTATGATTGAAAATAGTCCTTGTTTATCATACTGTTTCAGTGTTTTGGTTCTAACAAATTTCTTTTATCAGATTTAGTTCTTTATTTCAAAACTCCTCAACCAAAAATTTTGAAATTGCTTTTCATCTTCCTCTCCTCGCACCCCCATCCAACAACACTATCGAAACCCCATTGGCCATTCTCATTAAGTAGTTTACATTTTTTGTGAAATTTGTTATTGTTCATTTAATTTTATATATTGATTTTTCTTATAATTTTGTTGAAATTTAATTTTTTTTTCATTTTTGGTTTTATAAATCTTAAGAATTTTGATTTGTATTTTCTCCTTTTGTTTTCATTTTTTGAATTTTTTATGGTTTCTAATTTTCATATTTAGAGTAGGTAGACTAGAAACCTTTAACAAAAAAAATTCAAATATTCATGAGTCACAAACAGAGATTTTACAAATTAAATATTTTTGGTATCGATGAAATCCAAAAATGGAAAATGTGAATTTTTCAAAGAAATTTCTGGAAATTTCATTATATAGATCTTATGTCTTAGTGGATTAAAATCACTAAATGAATTTTGAATTTTTTTACTAAATTTCAAGTTGAAAATGAACAATGATAATTTAAAGGAGAATTGTTAGAGATTAAATCAGATGTGAAAAGTTTGTCCTTGAATGATAGTTCGTGGTAAGAGTTAAAAGACATGTAAGTTGGGAGAGGTCTAAGGTTCAATCTCTGGTGGTTGCAATTTATCTTTATAATGAGCGTAAAAATGGTGAAAAGTTTACATGAATCGTTATTTGGGTTTAGTATCAATAAACAAAAATGTCAACTATAGAGACAATTGTGAACCCAATAAAAATTTTCCAATACCAAAAAAGAGATATTTTTTTACTAACTATTTTTTATTAGACTTAAGACGGGTGTATAAATCATGGATTAGAAACCCAGATCACGATGGCTCAAAGAGGGGGATCAAAATACAAAGTATTTTCATTCTCTTATTAATTGGAGGAGGCGCACAAACTCAATCTTGGGGTTGATGATCGACGACAGCTGGGTGGAGGATCCACAATTAATTAAATCAGAGGTGAAAAGATATTTTGAGCAACGCTTCATGGATTTAAATGGAACTTGGCTGCGATTGGATGGGGTTACATTCAAATCAATTTCAGATGCTGGTAATGAATTGCTAACAGGGCGGTTTGGGATGGAAGAAGTAAAGGAGGCAGTGTGGGAATGTGGCGGGGACAAAAGCCCGGGGCCTGATGGATTTAATTTCAAATTTATTCAGAAGTTTTGGGAATTGATTAAGGAGGATTTCCATCGGGTGCTTGAGGATTTCTGGAATAAGGGAGTGTGGCCCAAAGGCAGTAATGCTTCATTTATTGCTTTAATTCCAAAGGTGAGCTCTCCTTTAAGTCTGAATGATTTTAGACCAATTTCACTCATTGGATGTATATATAAAGTTGTTTCCAAGATTCTTGCGAACCGACTGAAAATGGTTCTACCCCAAGTGATCCATGAAAACCAATATGCTTTCTTGGGCGGTCGTAGTATGCTGGAAAGTGTGGTAGTAGTGAATGAAACCATAAGTGCAGCAAAGAAGGCAAAGAACCCAACTTTGATCTTCAAAGTTGATTATGAAAAGGCGTACGACTCGGTAAATTGGGAGTTTCTGTCCTACATGATGAAGAGAATGCAATTCAGTGATAAATGGATTCATTGGATCCAAAATTGCCTCCAATCTGCTACTGTATCTGTCTTGGTGAATGGAAGCCCATGTGAGGAGTTTAGGATGGGTAAGGGTTTGAGACAGGGAGATCCTCTTGCCCCTTTCTTATTCTTAATTGTGGCAGAAGGATTAAGTGGTTTGTTTCGTAATGCACTATCGTTAGCCAGGTTTGAAGGATTCAAATTCGGAAGGGACAGTGACTTGGAAGTTTCTATGTTACAGTTTGTTGACGATACTATCTTTATTGGTAGGGCGACCGGACAAAATGTAGAAGTATTAAAATGTGTATTGCGTTGCTTTGAGATGGCCTCGGGTCTCAAAGTAAATTTCCACAAAAGCAAGCTCACAGGTATAGCGGTGGATAGAGGAAGTTTGAGAAGATATGCTGCTGTATTACACTGTAAGTTGATGGAGGTCCCTTTTACATATTTGGGCATGCCTGTTGGTGGAAGACTAAATTCACTTATGATGTGGGAGCCGATTATCAATAAATTAAGAGGTAAATTGTCAGCATGGAAGCAGAAGCATATATCATTTGGTGGGCGAATATGTCTCATCCAAAGTGTGTTGTATGCAATACCTCTTTTCTTCCTCTCCTTCTTTAAGATTCCTGCAGGGGTGCTTAAAATATGCACAAGTATTATGCGTAATTTTCTGTGGGGTGGTACGGATAATGAGAACAAAATTGCTTGGGTGAAGTGGGAGAAGGTGTGTTTGCCAAAGGAGTATGGAGGGTTGGGGTTAAAGGATTGGCGGCTGTTTAATATGGCATTGCTCGGCAAATGGCAATGGAAATTTCTGAATGAGCCGAATTGCTTATGGTGCAAAGTAATAAAAGCAAGGTGTGAGATGCAAGGGGGATCCCCATGGTGGAGGGACATTAAATCAGCTTGCTTGATGGATGGTTGGGATTGGTTTGGAGCTGCGATCCAAAAGACAGTAATGGAAGGCAATGATACACTGTTTTGGATTGAGAAGTGGGTGGGGAATCAACCATTGGAATCTCGGTTCCATAGATTGTTTAATTTATCAAAACAGAAATGGTGTAGTGTGAAGAACATGGGTACATGGAGTAACGGGGAATGGAATTGGGAATTTAAATGGAGAAGGAATTTACAGGGGAGGGAGCGAATGTGGCTGATGGAATTATTGGAGGAAGTGAGGTCTGTGAGCTTGGTGGAGGCTAGGCCTGACAAGTGGACATGGAGCCTTGAAGGGGCTGGTGTATATTCAGTTAATTCCTCTTATCTGTTTTTGCAGGAAAAAGAATTGGGTGAGCGTGACTCAGTCTTGGCGTCGATCTGGTCTGTACCTGCACCTTCTCATGTTCGTGCTTTCGCTTGGAGAATGGTCCAGAATCGTGTGCCAACGAGGGACAATCTATTCAGAAGACAAGTGCTGGGAACTGAAGATGATCTGCTATGTCCACTGTGCCATCAAACAGGGGAAACAAGCAGGCATTTATTTTTTTCATGTCCAATCTCTTTAAGCATTTGGTACCTTTGCTACGCTTGGAGAGGTCTTGATGCGGTGCTGCCTGCTACACCAAGAGAGCATTTTCTCCAATTTCCAATGAGTGGAAGGCCTAAGTCACAACAAGCTGGTGAATTGGCTATTTGGCTGGCAGCTACTTGGACTATATGGACTATGCGCAACAGGATTATTTTCCAAGATGCAACACTGGAACTTGGGAATATATTGGAGCTAATTCAAGTGAAGTCGTGGCAATGGCTAAAGGCCAAGGTTGAAGGTTTCAGATACACATGGTATGATTGGAGATCCAATCCAGGGGAGTGCTTAAAGTTGATATGATAAACACAAATGGTAAATGTGCTGGCCTAGGATCCGTGGGTGCTATGTGCATATGTTTCTCTGGCTTGTGTTACAGCACTATTAGTGGAGAGCATATTTGATGGAGGAATTTTTTGATCAAGGACTTATATGCTGTTTGTATATACCTCTTGGTGGCTCCTCTAGGCTTATTAAGTTTATTAAGTATGTACTCTTTTTCCTTACTAGGTTTTTCCCAAAGGGGTTTTCCTAGTAAGGTTTTAATGAGGCATTTCTTAATTTAGCCATGCTTCCAAGGGGTAGTCAAAGTGGTCACTTGAGCTGTAATTTTTTATTCACCTTTTCTGTTATTGCTTCTTTCTCTTTCCTTCTTGTATTGGGTTGGAGTACCCCTTGTACTTCATATCAATATATTTCTTTGCTTATCAAAAAAAAATCATGGATTAGAAACATATTTAACCTAGTTTAAATTAATGCTTAAATATGTTTGAGTTAATTTACTTTATATTATAAATTAAATTGAGTCCTTAAAAAGAAACCTTAAAATGTTATTTGAGTAATTTTTTTAATCATTATGCTATAGTCATTAATTTTGACTGATCAATTGTTTACGGGTGAATGGTAACTTTCGTCCTTAAAGTTACAGGTGTCGGGCATTCTAGTCCCTATTCTATGGAAATGTCGCTCGTGATCCCTAAAGTTGCAAAACATCAATCACTTTAGTCCATAGCTTGCCTCCCGTTAGTGAATGTTAAGGGGAAAGGTGATTTGGCACGTTAAGTGCCCTAATGGACTTGCCATGTGGATTTAAATATTAGGGAAATTTTTGGGAAAACTTAAAAACTTCATTTTAGTCCCTGACCAAAATCTTCAAATCAGAAAAGCTTCAATCTCTCTATCATCTTTTTCCTCCTCCTCATCATACCCAGAAAAAATAATTGAACATGATAACAACTCTCCTTTTTCTTCATCATCTCACTCATGAATCAAATCATCAAATAAAATTAAATGCTTCATCATCAACTCATTCATCTCCCCCTCCCCCTCCATCAAAGGAACAAATTAAAAACCCAAAGAATAAATTTTCACAATTTCTCATGATTTTCACTGCTCATCACTTTCTGGATCTGATGAAGCATGAAGTTATGTCCCACATCTCACACCACACAAATTTCATGTCCTCAATTTTAGAGAGATGCAAAGACAAAACCATTATTCAAAACAACCATAACAATGATAATTACTGCTAGCGGTGCCCAAATCCACATTATTTCCATTACAATGATAATTATAATTTTTAAAAACCCCAAATTGAAAAAAAAACCTAACCCACAAACCCAAAATCCAGATTTGACAAGCCATGACCTTGTTCAGATCTTATATCTTCGTCCACCTGAGGAACTCATGAAGCAAAAAAAGGGAAAGAAGGAGAGGAACCCATGACCTTCTTCAGAAACCTGTTCAAGAGCTCTTCAACTTGCGAACCCACCACTCCCACGCCACTCTACCTTCCATCTTCAGACCCATGCCTATTTGCCACCGCCGGATATGCAAGGGTTACCATTGAAGAAGAAGAATAAGGTTTCGGTGGAGGATTTAGGAAAGAAAGTGATTTTAGGTTTATTTTGTTTATGGTTTTGGTTCTAAGGTTTCAGATGTGAATATGAAGGTGGTGAGGAATGAATTGATGATGAAGATTTTAATTTTTTTTCCCTGATCTGGTTCATGAATGAGATGATGAAGAAAAAAAAGAGTTTTTATCATTTATGGGTAAGATGATGAGGAGGAAGAAGATGATGGAGAGATTGAAGCTTTTCAGATTTGGGAATTTTGGTCAGGGACTAAATTGGAGCTTATATGTTTTCTCCAACATTTAAATCCATGTGGCAAGTCCACTGGGGTACTTAACGTGCCAAATCACCCTTCCCGTTAACGTTCACTTACGGGAGCAAAGGTCAGGACCAACGTGATTGACGATTTGCAACATTAGGGACCATGGGCAACATTTCCATATAATAGGGACTAAAATGTCCGACGCGTGAAACAATAGGGACGAAAGTGACCATTCACCCATTGTTCACATAACAAATCTAATCAGCTGAGGGGACCATACAAATTTTTTCCGCTCAGTTGTAGTCCTTATAAATTATTTTTATTCATATCAAATCCTTCCTCATCCACCTTCATCCTCCGTCTTCAATTTTCTTCCCTAATTCTTATCTAGATTAAGAACCCGACATCAACTCCATTTTCTTTTATAAAATTAACCCACTATTATCTTATTCCCTCATGCCTTGCCCTCCAAAAACAAAAATGAATAACAAAATGAAAAGACATCACTTCAAACCAAATGTACTAAAAATAAAATAAAAATAATGATTTATTCACACTTCACTTTAATTTTAATCTTATTTCCATAGATTATTTTCATATAAACAAATCGGGGTCTAAATTAGTTGTTTTAGTTCGACGGACAAGTCACTTTTTTTCACCCAAAAATCTATTATATTAAAAATAAAATTACAAAATTTCATTGGCAATGATTCAAACTCTCCCCCTCTCTCTGGAGGCTAAACTCATTAGAGCTTGCCACAAAACTAAGCATTATTATTAGAGATGGCAGGAAAACCCACACCCGTGGGGCCTGATCCAAACCCAACCCTGAAATTTCGGGAGAAACCCGATTTCTTTGGCCTTGGGTTTGAATTTGGGTTTCACCCGAATTTTAAAACATGTTTGGGTTCGGGTGTAAGATTGATTAAACCCGCACCCAAACCCAAATCCAAACTCGAAGTCTTATGCATGTAATTACTAACCTTTATATCAATTCATCATCATTCTTCTTCACAACAAACCCACAACTGGATAAAAACCAAAGAACAGAACTAAAAACAACATATAAGTTGGAGCTAGAAGGAGCCAATCTGCCATCACATTGAACACCAGACGAATACCATCTGCCAAAGCCACACCTGCCAGCTACCAAATCAAATGTCCCAAAACTGCATCAAAGTCGTAAGCTTGATACCATCCCTTTACCACACCACTTCATAGAAATAATAACACCGCCACCCACCCTTGTCCCCTGCCTACACCCAAAACCCCCCAAAAACATCTCATCCCTAGAGCCAGCACCACATGACACACAACCTCTCCACTCACAAGAGCCACACACCACAACCCCACCCCACCCCCCACAGCAACCCCCAACCCAACCACACCCACCGCAATCACAACCACATTTAGATCGAGCCAACCGAACCCAGATCGAGAGAGCGTGGCTTTGCCGCCGTCGTTTTGAAGGGTGGAGGTCCTTCACGTCGTCTCCACCGTCGTGAAGAGAGCTACCGCGAGGAGGCAAGATATAGTCGCTTTGTGGAAGGATAAAGAGAACCTTGCTCTAGGGTTTCAAAGAGAGATAGAGAGAGAGAGAGAGAGAGAGAGAGAGAGAGAGAGAGAGAGAGAGAGAGAGTGTGTGTGTGAACATTATTAGCAGATTTCAACAAAAAAAATTAGGTATTTTATTTAAATTAGGGATTTTATTCTGTTTTTTATTTTATTTTTTCTGCTTAAATAAACGAGTTGGAATTAAAAAATAAAGTTTTATAATTTTTCAATTTAAAAAAACTTGGAATTGCTGACTAGGATAAATTGAAGTCTGACAGCCTTTGTCATTAATTGAATTAAAAAATAATTCTTAGGGACCCAATTTGATGTAAATTTTTTTTAAAGATTGGAACTGATTCCCTTTGTAATTCCAAGGGTCATCTGACCCTTTAAGCCTTAAATTTTAATTAAAATTGATATGTCAAATGTCATATAACACATAAGCATCTCGACATTCGACCAAGACTAAAATCAAATAATTCAAAAGTTCAAAAGCGTTTTTTTTAAACTAAATTTCCGAAAAACTAGATGCAACTCTACTTGGGTGACAAACTAAATCCAGTTATGTTAATTTGTTTCATCGGGTCTTTTGTCAATTGTAAACGCGGATTTGGTGGATTCAGCGCATTTAATTGAAGGGTGTTAAATTTGGCACTCAAGCAACTAATTTAACACCCAACTTTAAAGTGAGAATTGTCTAAAATGCCCTTAAAATTTGTACATTCCGGGGTTTTAATTCCCAAATTCCATTTCGAATAACATTTTGGGAATTTTAATATCGAAACCATCAATTGAAGCTTCCGAGATTTAAATCCCGGAAACTTCCAGGAATTTAAAACATGAAATCCAATAACCATATCTAAGCGTGTTCTGGGGTTTATATCCTGAAAATTAAATTCAAGATTCATATGGTTTGCCTTCCGAGATTTATATCCCCTAAACGTAGGGGGTAGGAGGTTCCGGGTTTTAGAAACTAGACCAATAATATTGAACCTACATTATGCCTCCCGAGTTCTAAAACTTGGAAATCTCATATGTAAACTTTAAAAGTGTTTCAGATTCTAATTCCCGAAACCTAAAATATGCTTTCGGGGTTCTAGAGCCCGGAAAAACCTAAATCTTGGAAAAAATAGCAGCGATAAGCGAAAATTGAAGGATAAGAGAGGGAAGAAGACATACTTGTTTTGAGGGTGAATAGTGAGATGGATGAAGTTGACAAGGAGAGGAAGTTGAGAAGTGGAGTGGGGAAATGAAAGGGACTTGAAGGAACTCGAGAGCGAGTGGAATGGAGAGGGACAAGAACTCGCGAGAGATGATAGGGAAGAAGAAATAGAGGTTAAGGGAGAGTGAGAAAGGTACAAGGACTTGGAGATAATGAGAGGAAATGAAGGGTGAATGAGAGTTTGAAGAAGATGGAGTGGTGGAAATTTAAAAGGATGGTTTGAAGACGATGAAGAGTGAGGTGAGAAATTAGAAGTGGGGGGGGGGGTTGAAACTAGGTTATCCTAGGGTTTTAGGAAATTAAGTGGGATTGAAAGTTGGCCAGGTGAATTTTTTTTTTCCTTTGACCATCAATCCCTACGGGGGGAAGAGACTCCACATGACTAATATGACTCGAAATACGGTAGTGATGTCCTTGGTCACAGAGGGGATCGAGCCGGGGCAGGAACCTAGGCAAAATCCCATAAAAAAAGGCACATTCACCAGTTGTGGTTGGGCGAGTGAATTTAACACCCTTAATTGAAAACACCTTTCAAAAAAAGATAATAATGAGTTCCCCTTGATGGAAAATAAAAAACAAAAAAAATAATATGTGGGCTTTGGGTTTGAAGTGGGAGGTCCAGCCCCACCTAGTACCACAAACCCTAATTTGTGGCTGACTCCTTAGCAGCCTATATATTCCAACCTTCACACACTCTGTTTCTTCATCTCTTTCTTGTTCCACCGTCGTTTCTTCATCTCGAATGAATCAACCTTGTCTCATCTCGGCGATCAAATTCCCTTTTAGGGCTTATAGATTTTGCACTTCGTATCCTGATCTTTCAAAATGCTTCTGTCTTTGTGAAATTTGGTTTTAGGAATTCTATTTTGCGTGTGATAATTTTTCTCCTCTTTTCAATTTTCTGGAATGTGCTGTGACGAGACAATTTGTGGACTAGAGTTTCTGATCTGGGTTCTTCTCCCAGAAGCTGATTAACAACCCTTGGCTGTCCGAGCACAATTAAATTCCTCAATTTGATGATAATTAGGGTTTTCGTTTAAATTTTATGGTCAATCATCTTTGACATGCTTTTAATTCCTGAGAATTTCCAATTGTTCTCTGTTTTCATTAGTTTTTTCCATTGCTGAACTTAGGGCTTATGATGATAAATTATTTATCTTAGCGGATTTCAGTGAGATTTCTATCAATGATCTGAATGTTACACACACTGAAGTCTTTGCTTTATTTTTCATTAATGTTCTGTGTTATGTTATTGGTTTGTAGTTGATTTGTTTATTGAATTGTTGATTGAATGGTGCAATGATGAGATAAAACACTCTATGTGTATTGGGCAGTGGACGTTACCATCAGGTTTCGCCGTGAGCCTAATATTAAACGACTTCTCCTTCCACTGAGCACTTTAGACCGTAACACTTTATTTTGTTCCTAGTTTGATGCAGTTGATGTAGTTGAAATATGAATGTATATGTCTGTTTTGTGTCTTTGTTATTGTTTTAGAAGCGTCCATTACCAATTCCGAAGGATGTGTTAGTTCCTTACGGTATAATGGCTCGGACGCTAAATCATCATGTGGTGATCCTGATTTATGGGTTTTCAATACCATTTGATCTTGGAAACGCCTCAAACATTTTTTACTCATTTATCCAATTTTTGAGTACTGAGGAGTACTGTCAATTAAATCCTCTTAACGGTCTTTTATTGTTAATTTAGTAGTCTGAATTCGGTGGTTGATAAATTGTATGAAGTACTCATGAAAATGAAATAATCTACTATAGTTGTGATGACAAATGTAATCTTTATCACACTCACATAAGTGTTAATGGAGTA
Source organism: Lotus japonicus (assembly GCF_012489685.1). Classification (NCBI taxonomy): domain Eukaryota; kingdom Viridiplantae; phylum Streptophyta; class Magnoliopsida; order Fabales; family Fabaceae; genus Lotus; species Lotus japonicus. The sequence continues at coordinate 87,903,148 of NC_080043.1, read as the reverse complement.
GAGGTGTGAAATGATTAATGATTCTAAAAATTTGCATTACTTATGACCAATAGTAATTCTTATCTTGATTTGTGATAAATAATTAATTTTGTCAAAAGTTTAGTTAATTCGTACGGATTCTAATTGTTTCCATGGAAAGTCATTGAAGAAAAAGGTGAAAAATATGAATAATGGGCATACTCTTAAACAATTAATAAAATGTGACGTATATTAATGATCTGTAAGATCATCCCTCTGTCCTCATAAACTCTTGGCTATCCGAGTCATTTGTCAAAATTTTTTTTATACAAGTCTTGGATCTAAAAAAATCTATTTAGCCGTGCTGATGTGTTTAATCTCGCGTTGACTACTTGGAAAAGATAAATGTGGGTCTTTGAGGGACAATTGTGGGATGTGGAACAAACACTATACAAGGCTGCCAGAATCTGCATTAAGCAAAAGCAGAAACAGGAGGAGTTCTCACAGAAGCTGTCACCTTCAACTTGGCTCCCACTAGTGCCAGAGGAGTACAAATTAAATGTGGATGCTGCAATCAAACCAAATGGAAATGGTATTTGGAGCGATAATTAGGAATAAGGAAGGGCTGACAATGGCAGCGGCAACAAAGAAAGCCTAAGCACAAGGCGACTCTATAATGGCAGAAGCTATGGGTGTTCAATGGGCATTGGAGTGGACAAGGCAGCTAGGCTTCACCCAAATCTCTCTGGAAACAGATTCTCTAGTCCTGGTGCAGCAATGGCGTAATAACAATTTTGGTAGTTCTGGTGCAGCAATTGCGTAGTAACAATTTAGGTGATTCCTTTTTGCATAATATTATTAAAATTTGTAAGAACCTATCTTTTGGCTTTAGTAGTTTCTCTGTTTGTCATGTCAAGAGATCGGGTAACAAAGTAGCGGACTGTTTAGCAACTTTAGCCTGTAGATCTCCTGACGTGTGATGGATTGAGGAGGATCCTCCGGGGATCTCAATTTTGATAAAAAATGATGTAATACCAGCGGTTTTATCTCTTATTTCTTGAATGAAAAACAAGAATTGACCATCAAAAAAATAAATCCTAAAACTTGCGAATTGTATGTGATTTTTCTGGTTAGTGGCAGGGTGGTTGGAAACATTTTCCAATCTTTCTGCCCCAACCAGAAAAATCATCTTGGTATATCAAGAAGTCTCACTTCTTTTATGTTTATGAATACTTGTTCTCAGAGCTTAGGGTGAAGCTCCCCTTCTCACCTTTTCTCTGCTGGGTGCCGAGTGAAATCAACGACATGTTTTGTTGCGTATCCTATCTACCCGTCCACCTCACCGCCTACGTGTTTAAAAGTACCTATAGTGTTAAATAATTTATTTTACCTTTTTGCTAATTAAGTTTTTTTTACATTATTCTGAAAAAAAAATCCAAATCTAGGGTAGTTTGTGCGTTGTTTGATCTAATGTGGCTTGTTTGATTATGATTTGTAAAATGGTTAATGGTCAAATTAGTCCCTGTCTTTGTAGTGAGTTTTGATTTTAGTCCATTCCCGGAAATTTTTTAGCGATATCTCCCTACAATTGCATGCATTTTGGTTTTAGTTCTCGCCGGCAAGACCCAAGGTGGCACGCTGATGTGTTTAAGAAGATTTTTATTAATTACACATCAGATTAAAATTTACAATTTAAAAATAAAAAATTAGAAAAGACCCTAAATGCCCTTCACTTCTTCTATACCAGCAAGAACACTTTTCCCACGATTTGTTTCCCTCTTTCTACTTCACTTCAATCTCGTTTTTCCCTTTTCTATAATTTTTTTGTCAAGTATTTGGAATTGGAATTTGGGATATATGAGGTGGAATTATGTACATGTTCTCAAACTTCATTCGGATTTGATGTTTCAAGTGTTGTTTGACTTGTTCTGAAACTTCCCAGATTTGATTGTGAAAAAGAAAGAAACAAACAAGCGAAAGGATTGAGAAACATGAGAGAAGAAGTGAAGGGCATTTATGGTTTTCTACAATGTTTTATTTTAAAATTTTAATTTTTAATCTTAGGTGTAATAAATTAAATTTTAAAAAAATCCATGTAAGATTCATTAAACACGTCAACGTGCCACCTGGAGTCTCGCGGAGTTTCACCATCCGGCGAGGACTAAAACAAAAATGCATGCAATCGCAGGGAGATATCGCTAAAAAATTTCCGGGGAGGGATTAAAATCAAAACTCACTACAAAGACAGGGACTAATTTAACCATTAACCCTTTGTAAAATTTCTAATTGTAATGAAGTTTTCATGTTTCTAATGCTCCATACTTTTTGTGATTCTATGGATTATCATAAAGCTGATAATAGAAAAAGATTTTCATTCACTTTCTTGATGTAGAGGCAAGAGTGATAATAAGAATATACAATAACAATTAGGGAAAATAGAAAAGTTGTGATGTAATGAAAGATATGATTGAAAGAGATTAAATGGTACATTGATATTTCTACCATATTCATTTGAAAGAGAACATATGAATAATGAGACATGATTCATTTGCTACATTTCAAATGAATATTGAGACGTTAAAAAAATGAATATTGAGACATGATTCATTTGTTACATTGACATTTGTTCTCTTTCGATCACATTATTCATCATGTTTTGCCTTTTGTATTTTTCCTATTTAGTTTCTGTATTTTTTTACTATCCCTCTCTTGTCTCTACATCATTTACACAAAGAGGGTGTGAATGAAATTCTTTCTTCTATTATAACTTTAAGATAATTCGTAGTATAACAAAAATTGGTAATCAAGTGAATATGATAGAAATGGTAATGAATCATGTCTCATTAGAAAAATTCATTTATTTGAGTTCTAAAATCACTTAATACTACAGAGAACCACAATTTTGGAAAGATTTAGCATACAATGGAGAAGGAGAGAAGTCCTAAAGGAGGAAAAAGTAAGAACCCTTAGGGAAGTAAGATCCATAAATGCTGTTGGCTCATGTGCAACTAAACATTTTCAGTCATTCTTATTTGGGAGACTTTCACTTCTCATTGGTAAATTGACTAAATTCTCTTCCTCCAAAGGAGTTGATGGGTTTGGATAGTTTTCTTCGCACATGTTGTTGCTTCTAGCCTTTTATTTTTCTCGCTTCCTCCTCTTATATTGCGATTGAAGTACCCCTTGTGTACTTCATATCAATATAATTTTATGGCTTAACAATTTTTTTTTTGACTAAATTCTGTCCCCAGAATAAGTCGGTTTTGATGGTGGTTGCGGCTAAGGCAAATATTTTGGTGAAGGTGGGTAGCCGCAACTTGAAGGTATCAGGTTTATATATGGCCATAGAGACTATGGTGGTAGTAAGAAGATGGGAAGAAACACGCCAAATAAAAAAATTAATCTATTTGGGTTGTAAAGCTATCTAATACGGTAAAGAATTCAACCTATTGTTGAGGAGAAACATAATATGGAGGCCTTTTTAAATGAGGAAGAACCATTTAAGGGGATAAGATCCCTAAATGTGGGTGTACAATTTTAATTTAATTTAAATGAAAGATTAATGTAACAATTTGTCGTAAAGAAAGGGGATAAGATCCCTAATGGCATCTTCAATGCATGGTTGTTAGTCAGGTTGCTTAAATACTATTTTGATGGGCTCTAACTTCCACATAAGATTTAAGTAACTCACGAAGAATTTGCTCTCTGTTTCACCATCATATATTTCCTCCATTCCTTAAAAATTGTTGTTTTAGTCTCTTTTTATATTTTTCAAAATGTTTGTAGTTTTATAAAAGTAAGTCATTTTTTTTTCTAATTTTTTTTTTCACATATACCCTTATTTAATAAATTTTCTCTGACTTATCACATTTTATATTAACTAGTCACAACTCTTTTCAATCAATTATATTTTTCACCTTTAAAAAAAAGTACATTCTTCTCTTTAATTTAATAGTTGCACATGAACTAAATAAGGGTATTTAAGTAACAACGTACAATCATAATTATTTTCTCACTCTTTATACCATAATCTTAAACAACCATATTTGTGGAATGGAACAACTTTTGTGGAATGAATGGAGTATATTAGTGGGGTTTAGAGCATGTACGGATAATAATATATCCTCTTATAGATTCCTTCATACTAAATGGAGGAAATATTAAATGAAAAGTAAGACTTTGCTATATTGGAACTGTGAAAAATATTAAGTTTTTACTACATTTACACTAGAAATTAAATCTGTGCGTTGCACGGGTTTTTTTTTTAAGTTATATGTTAAATTTATCTTCGTATATGTAATAATATAGTAAATGCATTGTGTAGTAGATAATTAGAAATAAGATAAATATATGAAATGTAATTACATTGATAAAGTTTAATAAAATATTTATTGTAAACTAATTTTTTAGTATATTAAAAAATATTTTATGTTGCTTACTAAAATTAATTTTCAATTCATTTCGTGATCATATGTTTTCATAATAGTACACTCTCTATAATAAGTAAAAGGAGGGAAATATATAATTAGAGTTGAATAACTTAATTTGTGTTTTGTGTAAAATGATGTTTCTCTCTTACTTTTATACATGTTTTCACCTTGAAAGCAATGTTTGCAATTGAATTTTTATGGGAACAATGGTATAGAAAAGGTTTAATTATGAAAAATATTTTTAGTGATGCATATAAAAAATTATATTATTTATTGTTTGATAAGCATTTAATTAGTTAATATGCAGTTTGTAAGAAATTATATTTTTTAATTTAATTAGTTGATAAATGAATTAAGATAATAGTTTATCTTTTTGGTACATCAGAAAGATATATTGCACCCTTCATGGATTGATATTTTGACCTCCCCACCCTACCCACATGTCCTCTAGCTCTTGCCACTTGAGCTATCATTCGATGACAAATAATAATTTATCTTATTCAATATAAACTTTTTACAATTTTGAAGATAGTAAAAAATTGAAAAAACTTTATAAGTGCAATTTACAAACACAAATCGTTCTATCTGATGTATATCTATCATAGTGGTTAAAATTAACTCTTTAATCCCTAAGGTTCGATCATTAAGAACTGTACTCTATGGGAGACCTTTGACTTTAATCACACTCGAGTAGAACATGGTTTCCTCAGTAGATGATACATGTGGCTAAAAAACTAACAAAAATTGTAAAGACTTAGTTAAAAAACTTCATAAGCTCGTCTAATATGAATATAAAGATAAAAATAAGTGGAAGTGGTTAAGAATAATTTTTACTTTTTATCAATTAAGAAAAATTTTAAGTATACCAAATATAATTGCATCTAGGAAGTTCATTAAACACTTTATTGTATACTACTTTTTTTTTCCTATTATAGGTGAGTGCAACAATAATAAACCTCAGGGAAAGTTAGTGCAATATGTCCATATTTATGTAAAAATCATATTAAATATTATTACCAAAAACATATTTTTAATATAAATTATAATTATTATCAACCAAAAATTTCAACATTAAACTATTTTAAAAATGAATTTATTTGAGTTATTCTTTTATTTTTTTATAATAAATATGATATGCATAATATTTTAAATATACCTTCTAATCTTATTAATTTATTTTTAATATATTTAATTTATTTATTATCATATATGTATTTAATTAGGAAAATTGCTCTATTATAATCAATAATTACTTGATAAAAAATATAAAAGTAGCAATATTAAGAAGAATCATTAAATGATAACCACAATATGTAATTAATGTAAAAACTCAAGTGAGCTTTACATATATATATAGATTTAGTAGGTAGAAGGATATGTAGGAGAATAAAGTAGGAGTATATAACATTACTTAGGAATTGACATGGCCTTTTCCTCCATGCACATTTTTGGTTGTATCCTGATCTTCCATGATATTAACAACGATCTGGTTAGTTTTTCCTTACTAATGATGATAGTGCCGCAATAATAATTTAACATAGTACGAGAGGAATCATTGATTCACACAATTGGTCATCGCGCTTAATTGAACCAATGGTATGAAGTTACTGTGCGTTGGATTACAACTGAATGTCTTTAAATCAGAATCCGGGATAGAACGATGCATGTGCATATTGTTTATTTGTCGATCAGTTGTAAGGGGCTTAGGCCACCCAAAGGCATGTGCCGTCAGCGGTACTTGTAAGGTGGATGCACCTTGCACCTTAACGCGCAATTTCCATCAAGCGGCGAGTATAATCCTTTGCATACGACTTAAATACATGATAAAGTATTATAAGTGGCAGAGTGGTCTTGGTGCCACGATCCATTGAGATTCAACCCTTGTTGTTTCGATTCGTTCAAAAAAGTTTGTTATTAAAAAAATTTATCAAGCAATTCACCTAGTAAAGAGGGATCCTTCCCGACGGCCCTAAACCCGAAGGGTAGGAATTTAATAATGTTGATTAGCCAATGATTAGTGGCAAAGAGGAAATCTCTCCAATGAAGTTGATATAAAATGGACCATTATTAGTCCAGCAGTTTGAGAAATCTCAGATTGACAAGAGATATGACCAAGATAATCATTATATATGGAAAGACAGTTCTCAACTTTGGAGCTAGTTTTTTTGTTGAGTGACGCCTCCTAAATTCTAATATGATATAAGAGTCTATCATAGATCCATTAAAATGGAGACTACTCATATATGAGGCACTCGCATATGAACATTCATGCAAATCTCATGCTCTAAATGTCTAGCCCGGACCAGGATGGAGTGTATCGAGAAGTCCCACATTAATTTGAGATATGACCTAAATAGTCCTTATATATGAGAAGACAACATCAACTATGAAGTCAGCTATTGGATTATGTTACATCTTCCGATCATATTTATTCAATATTATATCTTATGATAGTTTACCAGTAGATTATTTTAAAATGGACCTGCCGGTTTCGAACCTAGTCGTGGTTGGAGATTTTAAAACCCAATAAGCCACCAGGGAACCAGCTTGTTTTCTCTAACCATTTATCAATTTGGATTTTATTTTCATGTAACCTAATCCTATCCCTTTTTCACCCCAACATATTTCATAGTAAATCCCGATATAAAATTTATTGATTTTAATTATTTAAAAATATGAAAACCATGTACTCAGGAAAAATTCAAATATACATTTTTGTTAAACATTTAAACTAAACGGATAAAAAATTAATATAAATTAAAATAACAATAATATTTCGAACTTAAGTAATATTGCATAAAATGGAGATATAAGAAGTACGAAAATGGAATTTATATTAAAATGAAAAAAAAAATGAAAGAAAAATGAAAATCTATTACACTTTAAATTTCAACAAAATAAAATGTGGCATAGGCTAGAAAAACCAAAATTACAAATGTTACATTTAAAGATAATAATCTCAGTTATAGTTTAAAATTCTTTTTCGGCCAATATGTTTACCATAGTTAATGTTCAGGTGTGACAAGTTTAATTATTTTCATATTACGAAATTTAAAATGAATTAAGCACCTTTTTCGCTGTGTAAATTATCTTCTACTTAGGAATACAACATTTCAAATATTAATATCCGCATAATTTTCTACCCCATGGAAATCCTCTTAAGAAAAACTGTCGGAGTAAAGCGCAAGATAAACAAGATTTCACAAACTTCAGAAAGATCCAGGAAAAATTTGCAACTCTTTATATTAAAAAAGAAAATTAAATGGCATATGCACCAACTTTGTTGATGATAGTATAACTGTACTGAACTGTTAGTATCCCAATTCATACACCAACGACTTTCACTTCTTGCATGAGAGGTAGATGCCCGATATTATGGCCACCCCAGCGACGGCAACACCAACAGATGTAAAGACTTTCAATGCAGAGATACCTGGTTTCGGAGATGGAATTGTCATGAGATCACTCATCTGATAGACAGAAAGGAAAATTGACGTAAGGAAATGTGACAACGAAAAATAAAGGAATAATACTATGATTCTTGAAAGAAATTGCAAGATATAAATCTAGCATTTATTACAACTATATAACAGAAATAACTAAATGTTCACGAACCACAACATGTTGCTTCCAGTGTTTCTTTATTCCTTGTAGATGGCCCTTTCCAACAACAGCAACAACGCAGCTATTCTGACATGCCACTCTCAGTAACGCACAGGACATATACCTGGATAGACGAAATATGGAAAGTCCAATCAAACATAATATATTGACACAATAGTATACATAATTGTATTGTGGACAAGGCAGAGGCCAAACGGACTTCAAGTCAGCCAATAACTAAAACCATAACTGTTTGTGTCTCTCACAGTAAAGGCATGGTCCCATTTAACCAGACATGGGGGAGGAGCTTGTGGGATTGAAGACGTTACAAGATACTAGTTTTCAAAAGGAAGAACAGAATACCAAAGGTAGTTAGTGTGTTGAAAGAAGATGACAATAGCATCCAGCATCCTCAACACCACCAGAAGGCAAAGGGTGCCATGTCAGACAATTAGTCATGGTTTATTCTGTTCAAGCCAGAACATATTACTCTATATCATACAAATTCTTTGTGAAGAAGAAATAGTGAGGGAAAAATAAAAAATGTATGCACTAAGATATTAATTAGCCTAAACTGTCAACATCACCCTATTTCCGAACTGACGCCAGGGACTTTCTGGAAAACTTTGTTTTGTTCCTTATGGGCTAGAGAGGACTACAGTATACTGCAGATAGAATCTATAAAGAAGCTATTTCATTTAAGCTCCCAGAATGCCAGTGCACTTGTCAAAAGGTGTAAAGGAATAACATCAACCCAATAAAAAAACCTTTACAATAAGGTAAATTCAAGGTTTTCCATATCCTATGCTCTGAAACAAAAGGGGTGCTCAGGGTAAGAAGCCCATCCCTACAAAGTGTTTGAATTCAGATCTTTGGGGTGGCTCTAGGGTATGCAGGTAAAGCCAATACCAGAACCATGTCCAGGATACCCTCCAAGGACCGCTCTGCTAAATGGATAACTGGGGTGACAAATGTTAACCGAAGCATTCTCTAAAGAATAAGGGAAGTGCCAGGTAAGATGCAATAAATGAAAAATTATTGAATTAAGTGCAATAAAACTTACTTATCGCGTTCGTGCACAAGGGTCTCCATTAAAGTTGGAAACTCCTTACTCATCTCTTGAATTACAAGAGTTAACATGTCATTGTCATCCATTTCCTTCAGCTGAAGAAAGCAAAACCAAGTTAGGACTTAGGATAAAGACAAGAACTTGGCACAAATAAAATTAGTTTACATTTATCACTTGCACAAGAAGGTTCGAGATTGTAAAGTTTACCATTTTATTAAGATCATCAGAGCTGGGTAAAAAAACTGCTTGGAAAAGTAAATTGTACACCAACTTTGTCTTATGCCAAAGGGGCATCTTACTCCATGTTCTCTTTAATGTAATCTGTCTCAATCAAAATCAAAACCCATCAATATAACAAAATGAAAGTTCTAAAGCATAGCCACACAAAAGCAAATGTGATACAAAAACTATTGAATTTTTTTTTTTACATAAATAGGGTCAGTTTGGATATGCTTTAAAAAAATTCTTTTATGATATAGATTATTTTTCAGAGGTTATTCACTAGCGCTTCTGAAAAGAGCACTAAAACGGGTTTTGTTGAGGTTTCTGCCTTTTTTCAAAAATCTTATCTGAATTTTTAAACACGTTTCTTATTGTAAAAATCACCTCTTTCTTAAGAAAAATGACTCAGCCAAATGGACTCTTACGTTACATTAGTAAATTTCAATAGTTCTACCATGTTTAAGAAAATCTCGTAAGCATTCAACAATTCCAAGTGTTTGAGAGTAAGCCTTCAAAATCTTCATGCAAAGTAAGAATGTTGCTATGTGTCACAGGTTCTAGTTGCTACAACAGCCTCTTTGTTCACAGTGGTAAGACTGCACATACCTACTCTCCGTGGGAGCTTAATGCAGTAAGCTACCTCTTTCTTTAAGATGAAGTGTTAATATAAATACCCCAGCAAAGGAGACGTAGGAAATTCTTACAGCACAGCACAGGGACAAAAAACTAGCATTTCTTTTCCAGCTACTAAATATTACTATTAGCCTTTCTAGTTATTATACAACATGGTTTTATGCACAAGAGAATACCAAGAGTAAAAAACATGCAAAAGAATTGACAATTAGCAAATTTTCTCACATAATTGTGTAAGCAGCATAATGGCTTAACTCTGGGAATAAAAGATATTCAAATAGACCGAGTCTTTACAGAGTAATATTTTGAACCAAAGAATTTCCCAGAATTCAACAAACTCTAAAGTCAAAAAACTAATCTAACCTGTACTGGGCGATCACCAAGTATCACTCTGCCACCGTACTTGATAGCTTCTTCATATGCCACTCGAAACTCAGAGCCAGGAAAGACCTCCAGTCTACTAGCAATCTGTTAGAAATTTAAGGGGAGGAAAGCGGTATATAAGGAATACAACATTCTTCAATAAGAATGAAAGATTAAAAACTGAAAATCTAACAGGGATGATAAATATGACAGTGAACATATAAACATGCCTTGGCAAGGAACGAGCCGTAAAGTACTTCAAACATGTTATGCTTTTTCTTCATCATTGCAATCATTTCTCCAAAAGTGGGTACCTGGAAGGAGCACAGAATAAATAGACGTATTAGTATTAACTGAATGAGAACCAAAGCAATGGTGAATTTAAAGAAATTAGTTGGTGCTAAAGTTGAGTTGACAAATAACATAGTAGGTCATTAAAGACCAATATTTACAAGTGTCATCTTATTGTTGAAAGAAAATATCACTGGTTTTCTTTTATAAATAAGAAAAAAATAAAGGCCTATTCATGAGTTGCAAGCTAAAATGTTCAAATCATCAAGATAAATAAGCCAATATATTAAAAAAATGATATTCTGTCAGTGCAGTGAAATCACCAGTAACTTAGTAAGCTACATACATATTCAGCAATTTGACACTTAACCTTTCAACCCCTGCACTCATCTACAAATACAGAACTGAAGCTCGCTGATTTTCTCTTACAATGAAATATTTTTCATATTTTGCATACTTATGCTCTCAAGCTACGCATAGAAAGAAGACAGCACAACAGAGGGGAAAATAAAAAATGGCACAAAGGAAGTGATATAATAAATCATAAAAAATAAATATCAGTAACACACTCTTTGACACATTCCTTTCAACATATTCTGGTTTTCACATTGGTACCAGTCCCACTGAAAGAGTGACCCAAGCTTTTAGAAGAACAAACATGAAATTCACTCCATAATAGAGATCGTGTTAGAAAGAGTGTGTAACTGGAATTTCTCACTGTGAAAATACCAAGTTAAAGAGTAGATTAAACCTTGAGAATTTGAGGGGTAAGCACCGCCACACGACTCGAGCACAATTCCAAGAAGACAACCTGCAGCAAACATAGGCCAGACATACCCTTTAATCACTGAAAATTTACAAGATGAAAAGCAGGCAGCTAAGCATGTAAATGGTCAATCCATCCAATGAAGCTTATTGAATTCAAAAGGGAAACATCACCTCAGGTTTCAGATAACTGACTATAGCTTGAACTTCTCTGCTTGATTCCTACAACATAATTCAGCAAAAATGTTACAACTAGAATCAATATAACAAAGAGAACACAGACACATTTGTTCTCTGCAATTGAATGACACAATAACAATCCCAATTGAAATGAATGCATTAAACCCTAACATTTGTTCTGATTGAAGACAGTGATATGATCACGCACCATGCAATTGCAACCAAATTCAAAAGAGCAAATACCTCAGAGACATGAGCCGTGCCAACCAGGTAGACATTGCAAAGGCCTTCATCAGCGGTGGCCGACTCGCACGTCAGGACGATCACGTTTCTGGAGAGCTCCTCCGGCAGCGACTCCGGCCGGTAATAGGTAGCATCCAGCAGAGATTCAGGACCTGGCGGAGGAGCAGCAGCGACAGCGGCGGCGACGGTGGCGTCTGATGAAGGCTCGTCGATTCGAACCATGCTGTCAGACAAGCTCTCCATGTTGAGATCATGGACGTGGACGAAGTCTTCATTTCCGGCGACGGGCGCGCCGGATTCCGGCGGTTGCGCGTCCATTGCCGGTGGTTGGGCGCGGTGGAGGGAGGGGAAGGTTTTGGTGGAGAATTGAGGGAAGGTTACGAATTGGGAACGAGGGATTTTGGTTTTGAGGGAAGGTTTGGTGTGATGAATGAAATGAGTGAGTCGAGTGAGTTGGGTCCGAGTCACCAGGTGAGTCATAAGCAATTGAGGCTTGCGTGTGGTTTCTCCAACAAAGTGATGTAAGTGAGTAATAAAGCTTAAAAGACAAGACCCTACCCTAAACCTCCCTTCTCAAGTTATTCTTAAATGTCTTGTCTTAATAAAAGTACGAAAATGAATCTCATGTAGTCATGTTATTATTGTATTTTTTTAGTTACAACTTACAACATACAAGAGGAAAAGTAATATCTAAAACATAAAACTAACTAACAACATTCAGGTACAAAGATGCCGTGTCAAAACAAAGGGATCTCCCTGACACATTGTTGTGAGTTCTCCTTTGCCGCTTGACAAGTCAAACAGTTCGGTGTATTAATATGTTCACGAAGAACATAGATGAGCTGCACACACGAAAAGCTCTGATCAAGTTGTCGTATCCTAGTAACCGCATCTCTCTCCCAGTATGTAGTGACACGCCCATTCTGTTGCAACACATTCACGTCAATAAGGCAATCAGATGTACATGTAACACGCAAAAACCCAAGGTTGAGCGCATGATCCATCCCCAACTCCATCATCGCCATGAGTTCTGCCCAAAACGTACCCCCCTCTAAAGCTGGACGAGATGCCTGATACCCCATTCCCACTCACCACACGCAACATCGCCCCTCATCCCATGCGCCCAATACCGCTGGACTAGCTCCCATCGGTGGGTAGAAAAATGTTTGCTGCAATAGCACCTGGAACCGCAACTGTCATATTCGTGCTTCCCGATTGCAAATTGGTGGAGCTGAGGTGCTGCTTTCAGTTGGCCACGTCGAGAAGCGCGTTACGCAGAACCTGTCTCATGTGCCATCGTTGGTCCCCGAACACGCCGTTGTTCCGCCAACACTGCGATCCCAAGGTGCTTGCCAAGATTACTAGACCGTTGTATGCCCAATATAGACGATAGCTCCTGTTGAACTTGAGACCCAACCGTCTTCGAGCAAAACATCTTTGACTTCTCCAAATTTACCCTCATGCTTGACACATCACAAAAAAATTTCAACACCTTGTCATAACTTGTACATGTTTCCAATTTGCTTGGCTAAAGAGCAAAACATCATCCTCAAAGAAGAGATGAGAGACCCCAATACCCCTTCTCGTGATCCGACTAGGGCACCAAGTCCCATCATCAGCAAGTCTCTGATTCTCGATGGCAAGCCGCTCCATGCAGAGGACAAAACAAGGGGTCTCCTTGCCGGAGTCCTCTTTGTGGGGAGAAAATAGCCAACTTAGAACTATTCCACAAAATGGATATAGAAGTAGACTGAACACCCCACATAATCAAATCAACAATGGTCGGTGGGAACCCAAAATCGTACAAAGTAGCACGAAGGAAGTCCCAACTAAGTCGACATAAGCTTTCTCTAAGTCAACCTTCTGAGCCACCAAGCCTCCCTTCCGTTTATAGGTGTGAATTGTGTGCATCACCTCTTGGACTAGAATAATATTATCTTCAGTTCCACCACCAGGGATAAAGCTCCCATGTTATTGTATGTTTAACATCACTTTTAAAAAGCTTTCAAAAAAAACATCACTCTTAGGAATCAGGGGTATGATCGTTGGTAACTTAGACGGCTAGCTTTACCGCTAAAAGAAAAGAATGTTCATGCTAGTATACCGGTTGGCAAAGTTTGATAAGTTTCGCGTTGAATTTTTTTGAAAATGATTATTACTGATTAATTGACTATCGGTGAAGTGCTTAATTACCACAGATTTTTAGCCCGTAGTTAGTAAAAAAATCATCGGTAATACCGCGTTTTCTTGTAGCGCATACACACAACAATTTCTAACTTAGAAACAAAAGCTCATTCGTATATGGATTTGTTGACAACAGTCAGCAATTCATAAAACTATCGAACTTCTAAATTTGATTCTTCTTCCTCTTACCAATACTCATGAATCTCAGGCCTTAAGGCGTAGTACACCATATGTGCAATTTGTTCACACTGATTTGTGGTAAGCAAATAAGAATTTAAAGATCAATCTTTGATTGGATTCAAGTCATCAAAGGGTTCTTTTATGAAAATGTACAAGTGTCAATGGTTCAAAAGAATCTCATGAAGAGTGTGATTAAAAGATCCGAAAGATGTTTTTAAGGATAAAATAGGAAATGTGAAATAAAAAATCAGAAACCACTTAAGTTCTCTATTTCTTTCTCTATTTCTGTCAGCTCTATCTGCCTGCTCTATCTCTTTCTCTCATAATAAGTAATGCATAACAAACATAGCACTAGAGTATTGGTTATCCATCCCCATAATCTAATTGCAGGGCCTGGTTTGGAAGATGGAACTGCTATGAGATCCTCTACCTGATAAACCTTTAAGAAAACTGAGGTAAGAAAATCTGATAATAAATAATATCTTTTTTCAAAGTATGAGAAAATGATCAAGTTCCTGTCAGAATTGGTAAATGGGAGGAGCAGAATAATGCATTTTGTGCTAAATTTACTTCTAATTTCCACTATATCTGTATTGCAGTGTAGAAATGTACTGCAATTGTATAACAGAATTAAATGTTCACTACTGGTTGCTTCCAGCACTTCTTTATTCCTTCTAGATGTGCCCTTCCAACAACAGCAACACCTGATCTACTCTTACTTGCACATTTTAATAACTTGGAGGACATGTACCTACATATACACAATATAAGTCAAGTCATGCATTATAAATGACACTATATAAATACGTAATTGAATTATGAGAAGATTAACAGTAGCCTCCTCAACACCTCTAGAAGGGAGAGGATGCTATTATAGACAATTTATGGTTTTTATTTTATTCAAGTTCGAACATATTCCAGTGCATCATACGAGTTCATTACTGGACAAGAAACAAGAAGGGGAAAAATGAAGGCACCACAAGCTCCAAACAACCTCCAGAGCCACAGCAAAAAGAAAGATCTTGTTTCGACTCTAATTTAAATTTTGATTCTAATTAAAGAAATTTAAAATAATAAATAAAATTATTAAAAATGATAAAAAAAATCATTTTCCTTTAATTGAGTGTTAGAATCATAAGGGGTACCTACAAGTTTAATGTTACAATGAACAAATAAGAAGTTTCTCAACACAATGTTCTTGGGATAGTATTATCTTCTTACTCAATATCACGGTTGATTCACTCATAAGTCATATCATATCATTTGATGAAAGAAAGCATTTAGTTTTGCTTACTATCCTATACATGTACAAAAAAATGAGCACATCATCCACATGCAAAGATATCATGAATGCATTTATCATCCAATGTTTTTTTGCATACATTTATCAACATTAAAGGATGAAAATCCATCACTAATCAAAATCTAATCAAATTTCCCATACCATTGTCAGTTGTCTGTTTAAAGTCATGTAAGGATTCGAGGAGTTTGCAAATTTTATTTTCTTGACCCTTAATTTCACAACCTTCCCATTGAGCTATATAAATTTCTTCTTCTGAGACACTACTTAAAAAATGTGATTTTAACGATGAATCCGAGACAGTAAAAAGGTAAGCTTCTATCTCTCTCTACCAAACATAGTGCTCAACCAATCTTTCGTCAATATCTGCCTGCTCTATTTCTTTCTCTCATCTTGAGTCATGCGTAACTGTAAGATTGGATACTCTCACCACAAATTGTGTGTGAGGTGGACAATATTATTTATAATAATAAAATGACATAATATGTTAAGAATATTCTAAGGCATATTACAAAATAAAGTACCTGATACCATGTAAGATTAGATACTCTCACCACAAATTGTGTGTGAGGTAGACAATATTATTTATAATAATAAAATGACAGAATATGTTAAGAATATTCTAAGGCATATTACAAAATAAAGTAAATAATAAATAAAGAAAATATCTCATAGGATAATATCCCTATTTATCTCTAACAGTAACCAAAATAGCACTAGGTAATCGATTAACATTTTCAATAATCTAGTTGCAGGGCCTGGTTTGGAAGATGGAACTGTCAGGAGATCCTCCGCCTAATAAACGTTAAAAAAGAACTGAGGTAAGAAAATCAGACAATAAATAGTAACAGAATAATAATATGATATTTTTGCAAAATATGAGAAAATGACATGTTCTTGTTAGAATTGGTAAATCGATTTTTTTGATAAAATTACTCTAAATTCCGCTATATCCGGATTGAAGTGTATAAAGGTACTGTAATTGTATAACAGAATTAAATGCTCACCACTGGTTGCTTCCAGTACTTCCTTATTCCTTCTAGATGCCCCTTTCCAACAACAGCAACAACTGATCTCCTCTGACTTGCAAATTTTAATAATCTGGAGGACATGTACCTACATAGGCGCAATATAAGCCAAATCATACATTCATACATTTAACCAGACATGGGGAAGAGACTGTTGAATTGTATAAGTTACAAGGGCACTAATTATCAAAAGGAAGAACAGCTGCATACTAAAGATAGTTTGTTGTGAGAACTGACAAGATTAACAGTAGCATCCTCAACACCACTAGAATTGAGAGGATGCTATTAAAGAAAAATTATGGTCTTTTTATCATTTGATTCAAGATCAAACATATTCTGTATAACATACGCGTTATTTAGTGCACGAGAAAATGAATGCACCAAATTATAAATTAACCTTAGCTGCCAGCCTGCCACATCACCAAATTATACATATATAGGCCAAAATCATAGATACAGTTTGTTTGGAGAACTTGTTTTATTTCTCATGAGGCTAGGGACTACAGTATACAGCAGTTTGATAGCATCTATAAAGAAGACATTTCATTTAAATTAGCAGAATGCTAGTGCATTAGTCAAAAGACATAATTGGATGACATCAATCCAAAGAAAAATCTCATCAGTAAGGTCAATCCACAGATATTTCCATATCCTATGCTCTGAAACAGAAGGGTCAGTTAGGTTAAGAAGTCCAAGCCTCCAACTACAAGGTATTTGTATACAGAACTTCGGGATGGCTAGGATATGCATAAAATGTCCATACCAGAACCATGTCTAGAATACCCTTTACGGAACCCTATTCTAAATGGTAACATAACGGGGGTGATAAATGTTAACTGAAGCATTCTCTATAAAAGACACAAGAAATGAAACTGTAAATTGAATTAACAGGACTTACTGATCTCGTTCATCTACAATGGTCTCTATTGCAGTTGGAAACTCCTTACTCAGTATTTGAATACAATGATTTATCAATTCATTGTCATTCAGCTGAAGAAAGAAAACCCAAGTTAGGATATAGACAAGAACTTAGCATAAAATATTAATTCACACTTATCACTGATGCATGAAGATTATGAAGTTTACCAATTCATTGATATTAACTCGATCACTGTGTTTCAACTGAGAAGAAAGAAAAACCAAGTTAGGATGTAGACAAAAACATAGCACAAACAATTAATTCACATGCATGAAGATTATGAAATTTACAGGTTTATTAACATTTAGCGATTCACTGTCATTCAGCTGAAGTGTAGAATAAAGAAGAACTTTAATAGACTTGAGCACAAAACTTTATTGATACCAACATTCTTTAAATACAATAAAACTCAACTGTAAAGTGTTAAAAAATCTCTTAAAAACTGAACAGAAGTAATAACGACTCCATTACTTCACACTTCATACTTTATTTTGCTTGAAACAGTCCATAACTATGATAGCCAATGATGTATATTCTCAGCAAGAAAAAAAGCAAAAACAAGTTAGGATATATATATTAGACAATAACATAGCACATAGACAATTGATTAACAGTATCACTACACATGAAGATTGTGAAGTTTACCATTTTACCGATTTTAATAAGATCATCAAAGTTGCCGCTGAGCTTAAGAAAGGGTGGGAAAAGACAATAGCACAACAATTTTGTCTTATGCAGTAGTGGCATCTTACTCCATGTTCTCTTTAATGTAATCTGTCTCAATCAAAATAAAAACCCATTAATACAGTTACAACTTACAAAAAAGTGTTAAAGCACAACCACATGCAAATCAAGTTGAAAGCACATTGGATACATTAGTAACTATGGTGAGGTTAAATTTGGTTTAAATTTGCTTTAAAAAACTTCCATGATAGAGCTTATTTTTATCTTCTGAAAAAATCACAAACAGATTTAGATTTTGCTCTTTTCCAGAAAACATATTTAATGATTATAAATTTTTTGAACATGTTTTTAATTTTAAAAGTGCCTTTTTCTTAAGAAAAAAGCACACTGATACAGACTCCTGCTCCTGCACCACTTTAGCACATTTCAATAAGTCTCCCATGTTCATTTATAAAGGATTAAGACTCGTAAGAATTGATAACTTTCCTTTAAGCATTTTCACGAGACTGAAAACATGCAAGTAAAAAAAATATGCTGATAAGGTAGAATAGAGGTTTTAGAGAGCAAGCTTGCATACAAACAGAAATAGTGCTGGTGTGACATGGCAATCACAGGTTCTAGTCACTATAATACCTTCTGTGCTAATATACATCTCCTATCCCCATAGTCCTAGACCCCATAATGGTGGGAGGATAATGTGGCAAGCCAGCTTTTTCTTTAAGATGAAGTGTATAGTAATATAAATATTCGGGGAAAAGAAGATATTTAAATACGCTGAGTTTTGATAATATAAGTAATATTTTAAATCAAAAGATCTTCCCAGAATTCATCAAACTCTGAAAACAAAAAACTTTTCCAACCTGTATAGGGCGATCACCAAGTGCCACTCTACCACCATACTTGTTTGCTTCTTCGTATGCCACTCGAAACTCAGAGCCAGGAATGACACCAAGCTCACTACCAATCTGTCAGAATTTAGAGGGAAAAAATGCATGAGAAACACAGCATTCTTCAATAAGAAGAAATGGAAGATTGAAAATTGAAAATCTAACAGGGATGACAAATATTATTGCAAAAATAGAAACATGCCTTTGCATATAGCCAGCCAAGAAGTACTTCAAATATGTTATGTTTATTCTTCAACGCTGCAATGATATCTCTTTCAGTGGGTACCTTTGAAGAAGCAGGAGTTAAATAGCGTCCAAACAAACAGATAACTCAATAAGAACCAAAGTAATGACGAAATTAATGAATTAGTTTATGTTAAGGTTGAATATAACATATAGAACATTAAACAGCAATTTTCAGAATTATCATTTGATAGCTGAAAGAAAAAGATGATTTGTCTACTCATCTATACATAAGGCAAAATGAACTGCTCATAAGTTTCAAGCTAAAAGTCTGTTATTATTAAGGTAAATGAGCCAATATATTATCTAACAAAAAAGTAAAATAAATGTCCCTCCTTTACTCAACGAGACACGATTAAGCAATATATTTATTCATCAATCTGATAATCCTCCAGCCCCTGCAGCCATCTAATATGACACGGAAGCATTCTAATATAAAATTTGCTCCCTGAGAGTGACAATTTGAATTGCTTTGGTCCTTGACAGTGCCTAAGTATTAACTACTTCCCAAATCCATCCTTCCCTCTTACATATCGGTCATTCAATCAATTAGGCAACACACGACACTTATGAAGGAATCCATGTAAATAACTTATGAGTCACCTAACATTATATGTATGTAGTTAATGTGCCACATCAATTACTTTTTACACATTATTAACAAATGATAAGAGTTATGAATAAGTTGTACACATAGACAGTATCAGAGACCAAAGGAACACAAGCTGCTACCACTTTGAATAACCAAATTGTATATTAACTTCATTTCCCCAGATTTATCACACTTAAACTAAATTATTACGGGAACAACAAAGATAGTTCAAAAGCGAGGAAAGTTGAAAATCCAAACTGTTGTGATATGTCACTGTATTCTTCTATTCAAGCAATAATATTACAATTTTTCATATTTCAACTCAAACAAACGAAAATCATACTATAATCATGAACAAAGTTAAAGAGTAGATAGAAACCTTAAGCGTTTTACGTGTAAGCGCTCCCCTACGACGCCAACACAATTCTAAGAAAACAGCCTGTAGCAATTGAAGGCCAGCCATATATATTTCATCAGTACAAAATTTACAAGAAATCAAAAGCAGTTAGCTAAGCCTATGAATGATCTATCAAAAGCAGTTAACAACACCTCTGGGTTTGAGAAAACTGACTATAGCTTGAGCTTCTCTCTGTGATTGCTGCAACAAAGTAAAGTTCACCATAACTGTTAAGCTCTAATTCAGTCATCAATTGCAATTGAAAATAATGTAGAAAACTCAGATTAGGAAAAAACTAACAACAATTTTTCTACTCTGATTCTTCAAGTTGAAGATCGACAGTGAGAAATTGCAAAAAAGGAAACCAGAAATTAGTCGTCAGCTTCACCTCAGAGACGTGACAGGTGCCGAGGACGTAGACGTCGCAAACGCCACCCTCGGCGGAGGACTCGCACGACAGGAAGAGCACGTTTCTGGATAGCTCCACCGGCAGCATCGGCGGACTGCGATCGAATTCCGCCTGAGCTCGGCGGCTGGAGTCGGCGGTTGCGGTTGAGCATTGGGCGAAGGTGGTGGTTCGGGAACCACGGTGGAGTGAAGGTGTGGAGCGGAGAAGAAAACGCGTGACTCGGGCGAGTTGAGAACGAGTGACCAGGTGAGCCATGAGTAACTGAAACTACGATTCAAATTTGGGTTCTCTCTGTGTTGTATAGAAGTGGAATCGCTCGAGTTGGTAAAAGTAGCTCACACTTTCTGTGTGCTGTTAACATGCCGGGAGTTTTACGTGTAAATGTGCAGAGTTCATGAACCACCGGACCCACTTACATGATTCCAATTCTGCAATGGACAAAAATCTCTCTACCCATGCAACAAAGAAAATTAATGCTAGTTTGTAGTAAAAAACCATTTAAAATAAATTATTAGTCTAATGCTAAATTCGTGGTGACGTGTTTGACCTGTCAACCCTTCCACGTCAACTACTAATCCTACATGTTATTTTTATGTGACAAGTTTATATGATCTTATGTAGAGGTTGAGTTAAGCCACTCATATTACTAGGTGGACCAATCACATGTTAGATAAATGAGTTAGAATTCCCTCATTCATCATCTTCCTTTTCAATTTTACATTGAGTTATCTTTGAAGAATCTTCAACTTCAAAATCATTTGTTTAAGCTCCTACAAACCGGGTACCAATCACAGCCCCACTCAGATTCAGGTCATCATCACTGTAGGTGGGAAGATCACGCTAAAACCAATTCCTTTCTTCCATTGAGGATCTATCACTACCAAGAAGACATTACCTTTATCTCCATGTGTTCCATCATTATCTAGCTTGAACGTCCATGTGTTCCTCAGTGCTCTCCTTCAGAAGCTTAACTAAACCTCGTGTCCTCGTCCACTGCAAGGAACTCTCCTTTTGCACGCATAAGAAGCTTCAACGAGGATTTCAGGCTCTCATACTAGCTCCAGATACCTCTACGTTAGAATCAATAAGCACCATTTTCTTATGAGGCTCTTCCACTAGAGGAAGTTCACTATTTTCATCTTGATGGTTATGTAGCTTCAGGTGGAGGGATGTACTACTCCCTCCTCGGCACAATCGCATGTTCTTCCTCTTCTAGGGGTCCTCCAGGCTCTCTTTTAGTATTCATGGCAGATTGAAATTGCTTAGGATTTCCTCGAGCACTTCAACATGGGTTTCTGAATCAATTGAAGCCATCATATATTCAGCGAACACCACATGCCCGACAAAAAAAATGGACATGCCTTGGTTTTGATGATCTATTCACTTCATCGGAGTTGATTAAGAATCCCTAGTAGCGAACCAAACGCACAAGGATAAAATGAAGGATTACTTTACAGGTGAACCCCATGTATGTGCGTAAACACACACTAAGATAAAATTAAAATTACGTTTTATCAAAGATTATTCGGGTCCTCTCGTGATTATTATTTCTGTCTTAATGTGCATCAAATCTTACCAAAACCGCATGTATATGTAAATACAAACCAAGATAAAATGAAGGATTATATTACTGCAAACCGGTCAAATCAGAAATGACTCTAAAACACACCATCCTTGTTAATGGTGAGGGGCGTTATGCATATGAATTTGATCATATGAAATCCCAATAGTCTCCGAGATGCAGAGAACTAAGAAAAAAAACTTCACACAATATAGAAAATTGCATGTTATGAAAGAAAAAAAAAAAGATATAACATAGTACAACCAAAATAAACCATAGACATGAAGAATAAGATGATAACATAGTACAACCATTCCAACAAGTCAGTCATACAGTCAATAAACATTCAGCTTAAGCAGAACCACAAATCCGGTATGTAAAGACAAGTACCGAAGACATTTGTTTCCTGTTCCCCTGTTTTGCATCCCCTCCTATTTGAAAATTTATGATCAAGATATTGATGGATGCTTTCAACAACTATTTGGAATCACCAAAACTAAAAACTAGAAATCACTAATATTAATTAGACTATTTATCTTCATGTGCCCTTTCCTGCCTCATCATCAAGACCATCCACATCCACATTCTGGTCGATACCCTCATACTGCACATGAAATTGAAGTGCTTTTACAAATGCTTGCTACAAACAAGCGTCTTAAAGCAGAAAAAAAAAGGTACCCCAGAGAAGAACTAACCTGCGAGTAATTGCTATGAGGAACCAAAGATGGGGGAAGCATAAGAGGGACGCCCTTCACCCCAAATGCCACTCCATTCTGATATTGTGTGTTGGATGTTTCATTTATATCAGTTCTGTCATCAAGTTCAATCTCAACTTCCTCATCAAATATATGAGCTGCTATGCTGGTTGATGGCACTTCAATCCTGGATTCCTTCAACTGTATATTCATGGTTAAGAATGGAAAAAGGTCATTTTGAATGACAATGATGGATTTCCGAAAATCGTGTTTATGACATATCATATATAAATACAGCTGTTTAACACATGACTGAAACCAAAAAAATAAAGGCATCACCAAAGGAGAAAATCATGCGGAATGCAGCACACCGAAACAAGCTTCATTTAAAAGAGTGCCATTAGAGGCAGAGGTATCATGAAATTAATTGATTATGTACCTTCTCTGAATGGAGGTTGTCAGAAGGATTCCGTATTCCTTTCTTGTGCTTGCCTTCAAGATCTAGGGGCCTAGTATATTCAGTTCCATTGTTTGGAGCCTCAAGGTCCTCATAACCCTTGCCATCCAAATGAGAAGGCACATTCCAGCGAGAGCGTTTACTGCTTCTTACAGTCTCAACCAAAGGCCCGAGTTTTGATCTATCTGCAAGTGTATAAGATTAAGTCAGCTTAGATAACAAAAGTGCAACTACAACGTTAATGGCGGATGACCTGATTAAAAGAAAAATTGAAGCATATTTACAAACGGCACAGAAAATCACAACAATAAAGAAGTCACATGATCTGAAAGCAAATGCTCATGTCCAAATGTAACTATAAGAAAACATGTACGCAAGCTAACAATCAAAATAGTGTCCAAATTTAATTACTAGATCCATTCATTTCAAATGACAATAAAAAATCATGATAAAATTATGAAGGTATGACTTTGGCAATCAGCAACAATATCAAGCAGTCTGCCACATCTTTAGTGCAAGGCCATCAAAAAATCAATATTTACTACGAATTACGAAGACAATACAAACTTATTTAGAATGTCCTTATGCAAACCTGTGTTCTAATTGAATTAATAGAACATGAAATGAGCACATCAGGATTGGTTTAGCCTTGTACATTTGAGGATTGGGTTAAACTTATCCATCTATTATTATTATCAACTACTGAATAACAACACCCACAAATGCTTGCGGTACAGAATCATATAGGGTATAGAACACAAGCCCTTAACAGACAATTCTGCATTATTCTTAACAACATAAAAAAGGTTACAGCCTTACAGATATTAACTAGATTATAGGTTGTCTAAGCATATCCACCCCTACATAGATTTAAAAAGTTTTCACTTTTGAGCTTCTCAATGTTTTGTTTAGCAAAGGATGGTATTTGAGGGAATCAGCAAAACCAAAATTACTATCCTTTTCAAAACTACTACCTTGCTTTAACTCTTCCACCACAGCATCTCGTTCCACATGCAGCCTCTTTTTGAAGGGAGATGTATCATTCTGGTTCAAATTATTTTTGATGATTGGAGGAAGACCAGTATTATCACCATTGCTTACAATATCAACGCTTAAATCTTCCTCATTAGCACCGATTCTAGATATGTCTGATACAAGCTGATCTCCAAACCTTTCAAGTCGGATCTGTGATCTATACATGAAAGAACCAAACTGAATACGAGAATTACCCCAAAAAGATTTTAAAAAAAGGCATTAGAAATAATGTAACACATAGTTATGAATCCATAGTTATATACTATGATAAAAAGTTGGGAAAGAATGTAACTTGCCTTTTCAGTTCATCTTGCAACTGCACGTTATGATTGTGCACTTTAACAAACTTCCTTATTCTTGAACTAATTCTGATCCAGAGAGAACAAAGAAATTCAAGGAACGGGAACATCATTCTCACGAACGGTCAAAGTATTAACGAGAAGGGAAATACAAATTATCAACATGCAAATTTCAAAATATCCAGTTACCTTTTATACTCCTCATTCTCATTGCATAATTGAGCCTTCAGTTCCTGAATTCTAGAATTAAGGCTATCCACTTCTTGAACACTCTCGTCAATGTAGACCTTCAAAATCATGCATTCGTACATAGCAAGTCAAAAAGTGTGAATACAATTAATTCCGCCACCAACAGGATAATTGTATCAACTAAAAAAACAACGGATTTTGTTTCCCATTTCATTAGAGATGTGAATCTGAAGTTGAATTTCATTGATATTCTCAAGACATCTCATGAAGAAACAACTCTCCAATATCAGATTATTATCCCTAATAAAGACAACACATAGATACCACTTCTGACATGATTTGGAAGTCCACAACTAATGTGAAAATTTAGGTACAATACAACAGATAACCAATGTTTTGAGGTGTGAGGTGTCAACCTAATAAAGACAACACATAGATAGCATTTGGTAGCCATGTAAGAAAAAGATAGAACATATGTGTTCTGCTTTATATTTCGTGAATTTTAACAATAGAACTGAGTGAGACATAGAGCTTAAAAAAGTAGTACAATTTTATTCCTCTCAAAGGGTGGAATCAAAGAGGACATTATGAAATAAGTTCAACTTTGTTTTGTCCACATGTCAAATGCTACCATAGAAAATGTTAGAAATGCAATTACAAGTGAATAAATTAAACTAACCGTTAGTTGGAATTTTTGGTTCTCTAGTGTGTTGATATCGGAATGTACTTTCTTCAGCTGCACAAAGTTCCAAAAATAAAAAACAAGCATGAAATCTCACAGACCAAGGGAATATTTTGGATATATTTGTGATAGAAAGATTAAACAGAAATTCTAAACCTTCTCCTCAAGAGTATTTCTAGAACCAGAGGAAAGCAATTTTACTTCTTTAACATGATCTTGAACTCTATCGGAGACTTTCAAACTCCCAGCATTATCACTTTGGGAAGTGATGCCCTGTTTTCTCCTGTGTTTTCTGTCACTGGAACTGAAATTGTTGATAATTAGATTAAATCATGGGTAAGGATCTGAAACAAAGTAAAATATTAAATGAACATTAAAAGTCAACCCAAGAGAAGCACATTCAAGTCATTTAGATAACGCTTGGCATAAGATCAAAATAGAATGGAACGAAATGATATGGTTCTGCTCTGTTCTAAATTGCACAAATCATAACATAGAATACCATGTCTTGCTGTGTCCTGTTTATCACATCTACAAAACGCAACTTAAGTGTTTGAAGAGCGAGAGCAGAATCTCAATATTATAAATTCCCTCACCAAGTTCTTGGCATCAAATGTTAAACTTCAGCTAACCTAGTCACTCCAGTTATAAAACAACACTCCTAAACAATAAGGCTGCCATGCCCACTGCATGTGATTGCCATGAAGAACGTTTAAGATTAATAACAAGACCAACAACCCATAAAAGGGAGGGAAAACTTCATTTGCATCAGTGCACGATTACAACTAGAAGAAAAATTCATGGCAGAAGCCACTTCTGGTGCACATAGTAGGTTTATCTGAATTTGTTTATCCCTTATTTATTATTCACCAACATCATGTTTCCCCATCCTTCTCAGTATCCCCGCCCCTTCCAAAGTTTATCTCTCCTAAATCAACGCACATCCTCTCTTTCTAAATAGAATTATGAATCCCAGATCTCTGACAATATAGCATATTTATAATCTGTATTTGCATTTAACAACAGAAGAAGTCGACAAAAATGCCAGGAAAAACTAAAAGCCATAAATAACAACACCTATCGTGATTCATATTGATTTACCTTTTTTTCTCCAAAGACCTTGGGGGACTGTATTCTGCAATGTTTAAATCATTGAACATCAGGAAAGAGACAAGGGAAAAAACAAATAAAGCCAAACAGTATGTGCAATCTGTGAGAGAGCACAAAAGAGACACGGTATTGCGCATGGAAAAATAAAGTCATATATGGAAACTCCCATTTATACTTGGCAAAGAGTTGCATAACTTCATAGTGAAGCGATGAGCATTCTCCATAGCTTACAAAAAATTGAAGACAAAATAGAGAGAAATGTGCCATGTAACTGACAATTTATCATTTCAAGAACTCCTAAATCTAGAGAACAGTTATATTACTCACAGAATGTGAAATTCATAATTGCTATCATGGAAACAAAAATCGTTCATTCAAGTGATAGAGAATCAGCACCTCCATGATATAACTAAATGAAGAAACGGTACTAAGAAAATGAGAACAAGCAGAAATATAAGGACTTTGTGTCTGACCATGAATTGCCTGGCGGCCTCTTGCATCTCGAGCTGGTGAGTACCTCCGAGGTGATAAATGTCGTCTGTCAAGTTTATCCCTCAAGTCATTACTTGAATAGTCTCTCCTACCTACAATAAGAAAAGAAGCTTCAATGTTGCAGAGCAAAATCAAAAGCAACAAATATCTAAGATACAAACAGAACACATAAAATGATAATGAGATCAAGCTTACCATTAACTGGAATAACAAGAGAAACATAATAATGAATAGTAATAGTGCCTCCCATGTAAGAGCAAAAAGGCGATACAAACTAGCACCCTCATATTATGACAGATATAGTAAAACCCACGTATGTAGCTTATATCTTTGATGTGTAATCAAGGAAGGAATGGATTAAGAACTGTTCACATCCTCATCTTGTTGAGAAGTCAGATATAAAATATAATCTCAAATGCAGAGATATATCCAAGATGTATAAGAATTAAAAATCCATCCACATGCTATCGGATTTGATTTCTCCTGACATCATCTTCAATAGTAATTCCAATTTTCCTTTGTCCAAGTAGCCATACCAAATACAGAAGTACCAGCCAAAAGGAATATCATAAGCTCCATACACTTAAGCAGAAGAATTTGCATACAAAATGATTGGGATTTTGGAAATTCGCTGAACTCGCTTCTGATCAAAATATGATGCTAGCAGACATATCCATATAAGCCTAATCGTGATCATTCAGGAAACACTGAAGTTCCATAGATTCAAGGAATGAAGCATACAACACATTGCCAAGAATATATAATGCCATGAACAACACCAGCATCGCCTTTAAGATATACCAGTCAGCACTCAGCAGAATCCATTCTGAAGAATGTCATTTAAATGACATATCCATACTGCTGGAAATGCAGCAGTCTCAACAAGATAATATGATCAGACCCCAGAAGTCCTATCTTTGAATAAATTAATCCAACATAAACCCCTCATGATATTTGTTATTGCATACCTAAGCTTTGGTGTCTGCATTAGCCAATTTTCCCATGCAAGTTAAACACGTTATCATATATATGGGGTGACATGAAATTCAGACTCCTAGCCACTTAAACAGCTTTAAATCACATGAACTAAGAGCATCAGGCTTACACAAAAGCCACAATATAAACACGGAAAGACAAAGGACTAGCAGACTACAAACAGTCCTAGGACATATTTACAAGCACCTATATCTGCAACATTCAAACTCATATGGGGAACATTCTTTTGAACTCAGCAACCCAGAAAGGAAATATAGCTTGAAATTATCATACGAGGAAAGTACTAAAAAAGGGCTCGAAAGTGAGGATATAAATTTGCATGAAGTGAGATATACACACGAAACTATAGCAAAAAATAGAGAAGGAAGACTAATTTATTGGAGATATAATAAGCTAGAAATGATATATTGTATGCTCCGCTATAACAGAATCCATCCACTCAACGGTTGGAGTTATTGGAAGATAAAAATAACTCATAAAAGGAGAAATAAGACTGAAAAGTGAATGAAGCAGATGCAAGTGCAGTATTTATAATTATAGTACATCAAAATCCAGATGATAATTGAAGTGACTGCAAATTAATCACTGAATTACAGTCATAGAGTATATCAAATCATTCATTAAATGCTTCAAATTAGAGAGAGAAAATAGCATCCAGCAGATAAAATATGTCACCTCATAAAATTGTATAAACAGAACAAAAAAGGGAAAAGAAAAAAAAAGGACTATGATACTGAATAACCAAAAGCTAAAGATAAGTGATTATAACGTGTTACTACTCTTTCTTGTATCCATTCCACGTTTCCAGTTTAATAAATCCATTCTATCTCCAATGTATTTATCTACTTATGTTCAAGTAATAAGCATCGTAAAAGTGAACTGCCTCTTTTTTTGGGGTTAAGTTTGCAGCCGTAGCTGTAGTTATAAA
The DNA here is from genome assembly GCF_012489685.1 of Lotus japonicus. Classification (NCBI taxonomy): domain Eukaryota; kingdom Viridiplantae; phylum Streptophyta; class Magnoliopsida; order Fabales; family Fabaceae; genus Lotus; species Lotus japonicus. Next base: position 87,874,124 of record NC_080043.1, on the reverse strand, counting down.
TGGGCTTATAATAGCATGTAAGTAATGGTGGCAAAAAGAGTCACATAAGAGAAAAGAAGTCATGAAAGACAAAAATATATGAAAGATAACATGACAGAGCAATTAGTATTACCACGTTGGTGGGATTGAACCAATTAATTACAAAAATGTCACCTCCGTTTAGAACAACTTTTATTTTGTTTTCACTACAGAAACACACAATAAAATGATAATAAGGTGTGGCATGTTTGTAGTTAAAAGCAGTGTTGTTAATCGCAGATCGCAGACTACAGCGGTAAGCCAAAAATCCGCTATTTCCAGCCTCTTAAAGCGGAAAAAGCGGGTAATAGCGGAGTAGCAGTGAGCCAAAAAAACGCTACCCCATAGCGCCGCTAAAACCGCTATTTTACAACACTGGTTAAAAGCAAATGAAATCAGAAAACATTTTAACCAAGTAAACAAGCCCTAACCTTCTCAAATGTTTATGTATTGCATGCATACCCATCCAAATCCAAGAAACCTAAATTTGCAATACTAAACTTTTAAAAACCTCACAATACTCAATAAGTAACCAGTGGCAGAGGAACCAATTTGCATGTTGCTTCTTTCTCTTTCATGTGATTTCCCAAACCAAAGAACTCAACACCTTAACAACACAAAGATGCTTCTTCCTATACCCAGAAAATCAAACAAATGCACCATGCAACCATCAAACACCCATCAACCAACATCAAAGTACAGCAAAGCAAAGTATCCCACAAGATATAACAACCCCATCTGGAAAAAATTAAAATTAAACAATCCCAAATGAGAAAAATTACCACTGTAAGACGAAGAGAATCGTCGAAGCTCAGCATTTCCATGAGCGAAGGAGCAGTTATGGCGGTTGCAACGGCCTCTCTGATAAAGCACGCATAACCTTGTCTTGAATTGCTTCCGTTCGACCATCTTCAACCCAATCCAACGCAGACACAGCGTTGAATGTAGACGATGAGTCAGGAAATCAGAATACCAGCCTTCAAATTCATGCGCGGAGACGAAGACGTAACCCTAAATCCTGAATTTCACGACCCAAACGGTGTTGTTGATGCTCAGAAAATGGTGAATAGTTGTAAATTCAAGAAAATGTTGTTGTTGTGGCAGAATCGGAGAGGGAATTTGAAGGAGTGAGAGTGGAGTAACCCGCAGTATGAAGAAGCAGAAGCTTCACCATGTATAGCTCAAGCCTCAAGGTGTAGTGAGTGCTTTGCTCCTTGTTTTGTTTGGCCCAACCCAATGTGTAGAGTTTTTTTTTCACAAGTAGTAGAGAAGGAAAAGAAGAAGAAAAAAAACTATGATTTTCGAAGACGTATGTTTACTTAGTATAGCGGTATAGCCTATAGGTGTGAGGTCATAAGATCGTACATAGTCACGTGTTGAGAGGGACAATCGCAGTTTCCCGAGCATGGTAAAAAAAACTTGTTTTTCCGAACTTTGTTGTTTGATTTGCATATGCAAACAATACTTACTCTGTTTCTAACAAAGGGAAATGGATAACCTCAAAACCCACGTTATTTTGAGCTTTGTGTTTGGTTAACATATTTGCACATTGATTACTTTCTCGTAAAGTATGGTTAACGGTAACACATCATTGATCATTCAACAATTCCTTGGTGTTTCAGAAAACATAGCACGTTTGTGTCAAATAGAAGACTCGCTCTAAGTGTATCATAATTATTGCTTTCATGCAGCCCAACTAGCATATGGAGATTATCAAAAACACCAAAGAACCCATAAAATATATGATTCACTCCCTTAGTTGTTTTGAAGATAGCATATGAACTCAACACTGCAAGTTTCACCTCATTTAGAGCATTGGCCCGCTCTTGAGGTGGATTTCATCTTATTAGTCGAGGTTGATAAAATTGCTTCAATATATTGTAGTTATGGTGGAAGTCAAGTTTAGTATGTTAACAATGTCACATTCAGTATGTTGGATGCCAAGTGTAGTATGTTATCAATATGTTGATGAAACTTTGTTGTTGGATGAGTTAGTTTTTTTTTGTAGTTTTAAAATCACAAAAAAAAAACTCATTACATCTGCTTCATTCCTAACAGAGGAAGTCGATAGCCTCTAAACCACATTATCTTGAGCTTCGTGTTTGACTAACATATCCGCACACTGATTACCTTCTCGTAAAGTATGGTTAACCTTAACACGCCATTGACGATTCAACAATTGTTTCATGTTTCAAAAATGAGAGGCATATGCATGCCAAAAAGAAGACTCTAAGTGTATCATACTTATTGCTTTCATGGAGTCCAACTGGCATTTCAGTGCACCGTACCCAAACTTCTAGCAAATTTTGAATCCATAAATAGTGGGAAGAAGTTCTATATAGAGATTATCAGAAGCACCAAAGAACCCATAAAACCCTATGATACACTTCCTTTAGTAGTTTTGAAGACAATCTTCGAATTCAACATTGCAAGTTTCACCGCATTTAGAGCATTGAGTCGTTGTTGGGGTGGAATTCGTCTCATTAATCGAGGTTGGTGAAATCACTTCAATAGGTTGTAGTTATGTTAGATCCCAAGTTTAATATGTTATCAATCACTTTACTCTTTGTTAGTTTTCACGATAAGTTCCACCTAAAGCATGTTCATCAACCTTAAGATCAACTAATTGCTCTTGGGGTGGAATCTATCTCGTTAATCGAGGCTAGTTAATTGTTTGATGATCACCTCCATATCTTGTAGCTATGTTGGACACCAAACTTAGTATGTTAACAATCACTTCACTCTTTGCTTGTGTTTTGTTATCCATCTATCCCTTACCTACCTTTCTATCGTTCTGACTTGTGCATTGGAGTTTCTTTATAGGTACCCCCACCGACATGACTTTGCCATAGAGACTCACATTCTCACGGAGAAGCACTGGACATCTGAAAGCTCGCCATTCTCCCCTTCAATCATCACTTCTTGAGTGATTTGAATGGAATTTTACGATCACACATGACCATAAAGCTACATAAATGAACCAACTCCCTATAACCTTCAATATATATTAAATAATAGGGCATTTTCATGCCTCTGATGTATCAAGTTTGTGCAAATGTCGTCCCTACTCTTTTTTCGTCTATGCTTGAACCCTCCATGTATCTCAAAAGTGCAACGAATCCCCCATCCGTCACTCTGACGCTAATGAACGATGTGGCCGTTAAATGCCACGTCAGCATCCTACATGGTGTGACACGTCATTAAATAAAAATCAGAACTTGGAAAAAAATATACTAGTAGGGACGACATTTGCACAAGCTTGATACATCATGGGCATGAAATACTTTTAAGCCTTAAATAATATACATCATGTGATTTGATAGTAAATGGTCTTGGGTTCGGTTCAAACCCCCTTACCACTTTCCAAGTTTTGATTTTTATTTAATGATATGTCGCGCCAAGTAGGATGCTGACGTGGCCACATCACCCATTTTTTAACGTCACGGAGGGGCATTCGTTGCACTTTTTAGAAACATGGAGGGTACAAACATAGACAAAAATAGAGTAGGAACGACATTTGCACAAGCTTGATACATCAGGGGCATGAAATACTTTTAAGCCTAAATAATATTTTTTTTGTTACATCAGAAAATAAGCCTAAATAATATACGCCTTAAATTAAAAAAATATATATATACAAAAGATTTAACTTAAGGTAGATGATTCTTAGAGGTATAGGGAGGGATAGACATGCCTTTCACTTAAGTGTGGAGATTACTTTTAGCACCACCCATTTTTGTATTAACCCCATCCAGATTAGAATAACCTTCCAGATGTTAAAAAAATACTGAAAATTAATTTTCGGTGCCAATAGGAAAAGGGCCACAAGTCTACAACCTGAAAGATCAATTACAAGGTCCAAAGATTGTCCATGACGGCAAATCAAGTAACTATGAAAAAATACAAACATCTAAAGAAAATGACATCTTGACAGTCTAAAACTAAGGATGTGATACCCTCCAATGCACAAATTTCAAACCCCAAGCCAAAAGAAAAAATAAGAGAAATTTTCATTACACAGATACACAGCAGGTCTTTCACCTGCCCATTAAACTAGAAAATCTAACCTAGTTCTTAAAAATCTAGACAAATTGGGGAAAAAGTATGGTAATGGTGGAATCCAAAATGCAAACAGAAACAAACTAGTATAAATTTATGAATAACATCCCTTTTTCAATTGTCTAAATTTCATGTGGATCCAAAGAACTGTTCCAGGGACGGAGCACTGAATACGTTAGCAGCAGTTCGTTCCGTTCTAAAAGGAGAGACATGAAGTTGGTATTTGATAAATCTCTGCAACACAATAAGTGTTAATCATTAGATTGTATAATGTTGAGCAAGGTTGACAAATGCTGGGTAAAGTTGATATAATGTAGTAACATACAGCTAACTGAGAGATAATTTCAGGATTTGAGTCGATATGCCAGTCTGGTTCCAATTGCCGAACAAATGAAGATCGCCCAATCTCTGTGCTACAGAAGAGGACCTGCATATATACCAGATAAAAATGTAGAAGAAAAAGTAATCAGCTACCCCTTCATAAACTGATATTTCATATTGGCAATTTTGCAAAATTCATACTACACAGAAGGCAGAAATAAGTGCAACAAACCAGAATCTAGTGAGTACACATTGTGACCTGTGATTTTGCAACCTTTCTCCAATCCTTTTTCTTGTTTGTTGAACCACAGATAAATAGTTACAAGTTTACACGTGACAAGGATAAAGTAATAACCGATGGGACCAATTACTACAGAATTTCAGGTTTCAAGGACTTCTCTAAAAAAGACACAGCAAATGGCCACTAAAAGTTTTTCCAACAGAAAAAAAGAGAGGTCATTGTGACCATTTGTTTTCTAGACCGGTATTCAACATTATATTTATGTTGGGTCATCCCGTTATGTACGATAATGCTTTTGGGCAAGAATAATACGCAAAGTTCTATCTCTAGACTACACGTACTTACTGAGTCTGAATGCAAAAAATGGTTTCAATAAATGGTGTTCACTGTCAGAACTCGGAACTAAAATTCATACATTTTTTTAATATGATCAAGTACATATTATTATGCTGCTCAACAATATGTATCCTACTCCTGCACAGAGCAATGTCCCTGTTGTAGACAAAGTGCCCATCCATGCGACAGCATGAAGATAGCCAAGTTTTACAAAGAATGAAAGAGTGAATTTCTAGAGCACATTCACATACCTTGTCCTTGACCAAACCACCAGAAGTAAATACCCCAGCATCTTCTAATGCTACAAGAACTCTTTTCTGCAGCAATAAGGATACATGAAACAAAAAATAACTAATATGTATGTATAACAATAGAGCATCGACAGGGAGGCTTGCAAGCAATTTTAATAATTATTAAAAACTGCAAGAAATGTACATTCTCAACATTCAACAAGTTCCAAATGAAATTATTAATTCCAATATATATTAAGCTTGTATATATGTTGCATGGCTTGTGGATAAGCTGGTCAAAATCAAAGATAAGACTAAAACATATACGAAAGTCCTATTGATATTTCATATTCCCCCTGTGATATTAAAAATGGTGAACATACCGGTTTTCACCTCAAGCAGCTTTACAATATCTTAGTTCATTTTTACAGAAATTTTGGTCATAAAAAAGGTTTTTTATCAACTAAGTTGGAAGATGGTAAAAATAAGCTGCATATAATGTGAAATGTTGTTCACCAATTCCAATTTGATGGCTAAGAGTTAAGATATGATGGGAAAATGACATTGGAACTTCGAAGATAAAATGACACACCTCGCTTTCATCATCCAGAACTCGTTCCATGAGATATAAATCGCAAAATTTTGTTATTTCCAATAATACTTCAAGCACAGTGGATTTCACAGTCACTTGTTTCTGCCAAAAACAGAATGAACCACATTGATAACTTTGCCCACATTCATGTCTTAAAACAAAAATTACAAAAAGGGCCAGTCTCACAACCTGAAGCTCCTCTGGACTAGTTTCCTCAAGGATCACTCCAAGAAGACGACAAGTTACCTACATACAAGTAATACAGAACATAGCATAAAAATTGTCAATAATACCAATGTCTAACAACTCAAACTTGTACAATTATAGTTCATCAAGTACCTATGTCCTATGGTAAATCAGGTAGGTAATTTGTCTTATACTTGCGATGCAAGATAGAATGATAGTATCATATTGAGGTATAACACAAGTTGGAAATGAAAAAAAGTTCTCTCTCTTTTTTTTCTTCTTCCTGTACTCGGTCTCTGAAAATCAAGTGATTATTAATACAAGAACATACCTTCGGACATATTGCTATGGTTAACACTCATAACATTATTTGGATTTCTTATTTCACTCTTACTTGTTTTATAAAATGTTCAAGAAAATGATATCTCATAGATTGGACATCACAAAAAGGCAAGTTCAAGTATTTGCTATTCAGTGACAATTATAATAATTGGCCAGAGATGGGCCTAAAGTCAATCAACAAAACAACAATAAATTTAATTTACATGTTTCGTCTAAATACTCATTTGTTATAGAATCTTGTAAAGAAAATCTTCAAGTGTATAATAGCAGATTAATAATCATGTGATTTTAAATTAGTTCATATAAAGAAATGTCTTTTAGAAAATAATGAAAACAGAATACCATAGTAGGTCCGTTTTTTTGGGTAAGATAAGAAATATTACTAGAGAGAAAAAGCAGGGAACAAGTAAAAATGTGGATAAAAATCATCTCTAGCAATGACAAGAGAAAAATAAAATTGAGAGCCAATATATGCAAAATATAATATTTAAAGTAAGAGAATAAGTTTAGTTACCTTTCTTCCTTCATTTAACTTCTGCCTAACAATTTGGCCCAAGGTTGGCTGAAAATTAGGAAGAAGAAAGATGATAATTGCCAAACATACACAAAGAAATCAAACTTAACACAAGACAAGAGCATTCACCTTGACTGGCTGAAACAGCTCATCAACTACATTCTGTGCCCTTGAATCGCCCGAGGGGGAACGAACTCCGGAAGGAACTACAGAGGCATTTGAATGTGTACTGACTCCAGGATTACTAGAAGTAGTCGTTTGCCGTTTTCTTTGCCTCGGTTGAGGTTCACCAGGTGATCTCAACAGCCTCCAGGTGAAAAAAATCGCAATGGCAAGACCCGCAACAGCCCCAATAGAGTGTGAATCCTAACACCAAGTTGAGCATAATGAGCATCCCAAAAGTCATCAATCCAAAGACAGTAAGCTTCAAATCACACTCATCCAAACAAAGATGAGACAACCACTAAACCAAATGTGTTTGTGTGTGTTTAATTAGCTTAAAGTTTTTTAAAAAATGCAGCATTCATGGATCATATATCCGCCAATGAAAAAATTATACAACTCATAGAGGCAACGAAACATATCTAAAAGTCCTACACTAGTTATTGGAGGCAAATATAGGAGGTCTCCACAACAAATGGATCTAGTATAGGCTCTGATACCATATCAAACAACCAATTATGCCAAAAGCTTAAGTTGTTGGGTAAGGGCCACATGAATGGTCTTATTTTACTTCTCTAACAGCTTCCAAGTTCCAACATCCCATGATACAAGATACAAAGATGGTGCAGTAAAATCACAGACGTGAATAGAGAGACCAGTTTAGCTAACAGTCATTCCCAAAGGACAAGCCTAACAATAAACACAATGCAAATTTGACAAGACTTAACTGTACCAAAGTACCATCTTTCCGTTGTTTTCCCTATGCCACACTTGTTTTTGTCTCCCTAATCATAATTCCTACAAAATTTCACTTGGGTTTTGCATACAAATAAATAAAAAACTAATTTTTATTTTGAATTACTCTACCTCAAATCAAATAACAAACAAAATGTAGAAATTCAAGTACTAGCATGGAAACAAGGGGCAAAGATACAAACTTTGAGAGCAGAAATGAGAAAAAAAACCGAAAATTGAAAGGGGGGCATGAATCAAATCAAGAGAAATAAAGGGGAATTGAGAGAATACGATGATGTTAGAAATCTTGAGAGTGAGGCGTTTGATGAGCTGCAAGAACTCTTCTTTGGAGGAATCCGCCATGAGCATAGGAGGATAATCCACAGGTGAGGCACAAGATCTTGTTGTTCTGCTCAAAGAGGCTCGTTCATGATCGCCATTTTCAATCAAGCTTGGAAATTCCAATACAATGGTTTCAAGTTTCAACGATTCCACCCTATGAGATGACCTATACACAGGTTAAAATAAAAATTCTAAATAAATGCTTGTTAGGTTGTAATTAGTTAATGGTAATTGAGATTTTTGGTAAGTGGATTAAAAGATTAAAAGTTTAAAACACTAATTAAAAAATTAAAAAAAAAGCATCAAACACGCTTTAAGGCTTTTTTTTTATAAAAAGATTCTAAAGGCAATCATAGTTATTAAGAAAAACAAAAAATCTATAATTTGAATAGTGTTACCTTAAAATAAGATTACATTCCTCTCTTCAACTATAAATCTATAAATTGATCTTTTTCCCAAAGCTAATGAATTATTTTTTACAAGACTACCGGTTGAGTTGCATTGATACAGTTAACAAGATGTTGGGTAGGCCATAGATTTAATCTTATTTTCATAAGTTGTTCAGATTAGCTTATATGAATAAATTATGTTTATACATAACTAATTTTAAGCTTATTTAAATGAGTTTTTCAAATTTGTTTATAAATGAATGAACGTTTATGTAATAAACACTTAAATAAGCTATTTATCTAACTGCATTATAGGCCATCATGTTTATGAGACATTATATAATCTCTTTGGATACGAGCTAAAGAACACTAATTGAAACTTATCTATCAAATATAGCTTTGAATAAGTTTTCTGTAAGTTTTACTTGGTCCGACAAAAAAATAAGTGAAACAAAAAATATACTGATAATACAAAACCGCCACAAAGATGCTCTATGTTATTAATTCATAGTTTCCATTGAAAATTTAATAAATTTTGTAACAGTTTGCAATATCAAGTTTAATATTTTACTTTCCATAATTTTTTAGTATTTTACTAAGATTTTAAATAAACAGAGCATTAGTAGCTATTCTTGGCAAGCATATATTTTTAAAAAATAGTAATATATGTCATGCGCGAACTTATAAATTGATGATAATTTACCATTTAATGGGCGTCAGTCGCAATGATAAAAAATGTTTGTTTAAACCTTTAAGTTGATAGTTCGAATTATAAGAGTCGCACTAAGGGAGACATTTAACTTTCACCGACCTGGGTTGAAGTGGCTAGAGGAATTAAACATATCAAAATTTGTTATATATCTGCTACTACAACTACAGTATAATAAGTTAATAACATTTTAGATTATATATTTGTATGTATAAACACATGAACCACTAGTTTAATGAAATCTAAAACATTGCACTGGTTAATTTCCATTGAATCACTTTGTGGCAGCCACATTATTTTTCTGAGTACCTTGCTGTTTAAAAAAGTCTCAGCACTTCCCCATTTCTAACCAAAGATGATGAATCAATAAGCTCTATAGATATAACAAATTCATAAAACAAAAAAAAAGTTAAGATGGAAACTAGAGAAACGAGAAGGGAGTACTATTTTGCTTTCTTGAACAATTTCTTCTGCTGTTGCCGTTGTTAAGAAGGTCCTCTACGCTTACCGTGGCTGGAAGAAAGAACTCTAATGAGACTCCAATAACATACCTCCTTGTAAGGTTCTGACATGAGTTACACAAAAAGCACCTTATGTGTCTAAGAGCTAAGAAATTGGCTTCATGAACCAATTTGTCACATTTTCCACATAATTAGGCATCATCAGCTTTGCAATACAATGAAGCTTGCAACCCACAAAGCTCACAAGATGTTGAACCTCTTGTTGCCCTAAATGAAGAAGAAAAAGAAACCCCTTCAGACAGAACCCTCCTGCAGATTCTAGCACCCCTTTTTTCTTCTACACCTTTACACATTTTCAGAACCTCTATAAAGCAATTTCTTGAGTAAATAAGTGGTATAGGTCACCTTGCTAACACGATTCACCGAGATTCGGCCTTTGTTATTTCGATTCGTATGGATGGTGTAGCTTGGTAGCTAGTGCATGTATAAGAAGCTTTTATAGGAACTCTTCAGCTTGAATCACATATAGAAAATTTGGACATATTCCTGTGGACAAGGACAAGCTAGAATGGTGCAGCTGCGTCACGTAATCACCAGTGTTTTAATTTCACTCCCATTTGTCCTTTCCAATCATGCCAAAAAGGTCAATTTAGTAATAGAAGACTAAGAAGAAGTAGAGAGTTATGGCTCTACTAATTTTGACAAAATCAAACAGAACAGAGAAATGAAAGCCTAAACTTAGATTGAACTTTAATAAGTTCTGTCTAATGCTAGCTTGAAGGGTTGTTATGATCAAGCCACTTTATTTAGGTGAGTGGTTTATAAAGCAATTGAGTCCTAAACAAGAAAGATTTTTTGTTTTTCATGTTGCATGGTCTAGAATTGGCACTTTAAATTTGTGATCCACAAATGTCCATTTGTTTTGTTGCATGTGTGATATGACCACGTGGGTTAAATTATTTGGTATGGATAGAAAAGTTTTGTGGTTTTGTGACATTCATGTGTTGCATGATTGGGTCCAAAACCTTATGAAGAGTGTTTTGTCCACAAATTGTTGTTGAGGATCACGTGTACGGTTGAGAGTTGAGGAGGTTCAATTCAGACAATTATTTGCCACCAATGTGAGTTGGCGAATGGTGAGTCCTATGAAACAGGAAGTTGATGTACAAGAAAGGTGAGTGGTTTCATGGTTTTGATTGTGACTTATGAATTGAAAGAGAAATTAAAATGTCTTAAACACCGTTCAATATGACACATCAGAAAACAATTAAAAAATTAAGCAGATTAATCATAATGTATGTTGTGGAATGTAGTGATTATTCACTTCATTCCTTAATCATGAAGTTTTGCGTTCAATCTTTACTTATTAGAATGAAGTAAATTTTGAGATCAGCTATAACGTGAAAATTAATAACAACTATCTCATAGATACGACTGAAACATCCTTTAAAAATAAAAACAAAACACTCGATACACCCAAAACATTTCCCTTCTCTTTCCTCTAGCAACAACATTTCCCTTTCTCTATTTTTTGTTTTGTTTATGAAAGATCTTTAAAATCTCACCATAAAACATAAGCTAAAGAAAAAACCTTAATCTTTCAAGTGTAAAAGCTTTTTAATTAATTATTTGGAGTTGGAGAATAGCGGATAAGAAATGTGTAGGATCGGACACGGATTTTTATAAAAGTAGGTTCTGAATCGGGTTCTGGGATGGGTTATTATTTCACGTAAGTAATGGGTTTGGGTTTCGGGTAAATCCGAAACCCAATGAGTTTGGCCATGGATTTCATTTTATCGCCCATAAGGGTTTGGGTTTGGGTTTGGGTTCTGGGATTTGGGTTTTGGTTTGGTAATCGGACACGGGTTTAATTAATTCATTGAAGTATAATTACGAATGAGAAATCTAAAAATTGAGTTGAAGTGTATGGAAATGGGTGTGAAACAAAAAAAAATCTCAATATTTGCTCACAATAACACTTAGTTTGTTTGAGGGCGGAATGAGAAGAGAGAAAAAAGAGTGGAGAGAGATTCAGATGAGGGAGAGCAAGTTACATTGTTTGGTTTGCACTTTGCACCTACCAAAAGAAGAGAGATGTTAGATGTTATTCCGAGCATATTTTTCGATTTCCTTAATTTTTAAAGAAATTGAGTGTGCATCGTTTTCTTTTTCTTCTTTTTTTCGTGTCTTTCTAGCGGGATAGGACCACAAGAAGATTGCATTTTATGTGTCAAAATCTGTCTTTCGTCTACAAAATGATTTTCTCTCTTTCTACTATCTACTCAACCAAATAAAGGGAGAAATGATCTAATTCCCCAATATCTTCTCTATCTCTACCAATCCGAACAACTTACAAAATCTACTTTTTTTATTGTTTTGTGTTTGGATTTTGCATAATTAATTATGACAGAATTGATTCTGGCGAAATTAAGTATTGTAAACATAAGTTATAACATGATTTATATTTCAATACACTTATCAGAAAAATGATTTATTTAAGAGAGTTTCATTTAGACAAGTTTAATTAGAATTGCTTTTAGGTATGTAATAACATAAAAGGATCTAAATATTACAATCAAATATACACACACGCTTACACCAATTAGAGGGAATTTGAGTATACAAACATTTCTCTTTTCAAGATTTGAGTTTACTCACCTAATAAGCTAAGTGTGTTCTCTATAACTGATTTTGAGCGCATAATTGAGTATGATAAAAAATATGAAAACATGTGAAAATCAATCCCCCACTATATATTGCATTGCATTTGTTAAGAGAGTGCCAGATAATATTAAGGAGATAATTGGATACAATTAATACAATGAAAATCGTTAAAGGTGAATATGGAAGATTATACAAGTTTTTTTTTTTACAACAATGGATTAATTAGCCTCATTACATGTTTTCTTAATAAGTTAATTCATGAAATCTTATAATTAGGAACGAAAGAAGTATAAAATTATCTGCTAGCACTCACAAACACAACACCTTTTCCCTTAAACAAAAAAGCTAATGTTATAAAACTCGAATCGGTCATCGACTCAATCAGGTACGTATTGGGTTAACGAGACATTAGTTCAATCAGATTCAATCGAGGTCAACTAAACTTATAATAATTATAAAAGTAAAATATTTTGAAAGCAAAATTAATGACTTTTACTGCACATTTTTGTATGCAACTAATCTCAAGAACATGTTTCGCTTAGTGGTAGCTATGCTTCCTTACATCAAGAAGTAGCGGGGCTCAATTCCACCCGGCTACAATTTAAAGTAAAATCAATAGTGCATTTTTCAATTTGGCTATTGTCTGACGATGATACATTGTGAGTTCACGTGTACGGTTGGGAGTTGAGGAGATTCAATTCAGACAACTATTTGCCACGAATGTGAGTTGGTGAATGGTGAGTCCGATGAAACAAGAAGTTGATGTACAAAGAAAGATAAGTGGTTTGATGGGTTTTGATTGTGACTTGTGAATTGATAGATCTATTAAAATACCTTAAACACCGTTCAATATGACACATCAGACAATAGCTAAAAAACTAAGCAGTTAACCTAATAGTCTTTTGGTGCAAAGTGATTAAAGCCCAGTCTGATCGTGACATGCTCTATGTTCTGTTAATAATTTGGACTGGTTTGATGCTGGTCTAAAAAAGTTGTTGGGGAAAGGTGGTGCAACTAGGTTCTGGTCCTTTGGAGGGGCAATTCCATAGACTTTACAATATGTCTAAGAACAAATATGTCAATAAAGGAGGTTGGGAGTGGACCAATGGTGTTTGGGGTTGGAAGTTCGATTGGAGGCTTGAGATATGGAGTATGAAGTTTTGTGGTTGTAGGACCTTCTTTATTTTTATGATATTGGAAGGTTGCATGAGGGGAGGCCTGACCGATACTGTTATTTGGTCTTTATGAATTCTAAGTAATGCTATCATATTTAAGGGTGGGGAATGGGACAATGTTCTCATTATGGACTTAATTCACACATGCTCTTGGCATTGTATCAAAGCAAATGTGGGAGGCTTTCAGAACTCTTTGTTTGAATAAAAGAAAAATATATTTGTTTGTTTATCAGTTCTATAATTTTGTTGATTGTGTGGATGGTGGGGGTGTCTTGAATCTTATTAGGCTTCGTCATGTATGGTGGATGAGTTTCAATGAGGTTAGTTTATGGTTTTTGGCTCATTCGCTTGTTATGCGGGTGCCCATTGAACATGTTATTTGCATTTTATTTGAACTTCTAGATTTGTTTGCTTTTTTCATTTTAGGAGTGACTTTTCCTCTCTTGTATTTGGTTTAGAACCCCTTGTTCTAAGATTGAATACAATTCTTTAACTTATCTTAAAAAAAAAGGTTGCGTGTTTAATATGACACATCAACAATAGTTAATAATCTAAGCAGATTAACCACAAGATGTGTTGTGGAATGTGGTGATTGCTTACTTAATCGCTTAACCATGAAGTTGTGCGTTCAATATTTACTTATTGGAATGAAGTACATTTTGTAGTCAGTTATTTATTTATGCGAGTACCTACAATGTGAGGATTAGTCATATCCACAAACATGACTGAAACTTCATTTTAAAATAAAAAAACAAAATAGAAAAAAATATAAACAAAACACCCAATACCCCAAAACATTTCCGTAACCTTCAACACTACACTCTCCTTTCCCCTTCTTTTCTCTCCTCTTGCAACATCATTTCCCTTTCTTTATTTTTTGTTTTGTTTACCAAAGATCCTTAAAATCTCACCATAAAACATAAACTAAAGAAAATCTTCAATCTTTCAAGTGTAAAGGCTTTTTAATTAATTATTTGGAGTTGGAGAATAGCATTCATCCTCTAAAAGCTGCTCATTTGTGCTCATTGAAGTATACTTACGAATAAGAAATCTAAAAATTGAGTTAGAGTGTATAAATGGGTGAGAAACAAACCGTTTCCCAATATTTGCTCACACTGGTTTGTTCTAAATAGTGGAAGGAGATTGAGACGAGAAAACAAGTTACATTGTTTGGTTTGCACCTACCAAGAGAAGAGAGATACTACATGTTATCTAGACTCGAGAGCATATTTTTCGGTTTCATTAATATGCAGAGAAACCAAGTGTGCATCTTTTTCTTCCTTTTTCGTGTCTTTCTAGCGGGCTAGGACCACTAGAAGATGCATTTTATGTGTCAAAATAAGCCAACTGTGTCTTTTCGTCTAAAAAATGATTTGCTTTCTATTATCTATTCATCCAATTAAAGGGAGAGATGGTCTAATTCCCCTACATCTTTTCTATTTCTACCTATCCAAATAACTTACAAAATCTACTTTTTTTTATTGTTTATTTTGTGTTTGAATTTTGCATATTTGATTATGACAAAATTGGTTCCGGCATAATTGAGTATTGTAAACATAAGTTAAAGTAACATGATTTGGTAATCAACAATGAATTTTTCAATTTCACAAAACACTGACTGACTCAAATGAACCATCCAATTTCCCTCAATTAAACCTAGTTTAGGTTTAATCAGTTGATGACAAGTTTAACCAATTTAACTGCATGCCCGATTCAACATCACAATCAAACCGGTTATTGATCCAATTCACAATCAACCTGGTCAAATCAATTGGTCCGGTCCAAGTTTAATTAACTACTCCCTCCGTCCCCTATTATAAGTCATTTTACTCAATTCTCTAGGATTAAGAAAAATTTTAAGAGCAATAAATTTGTAGTTTTTTAAAGACACTTTCCAAAATCACCCTCATATGAAATTCTCTCTCCATATTAACATTCCACTACCTTTAAACTATAAAGGTCTTGGAAATCAAGCAAAATTTTGGGAACATAAAAATTCTTTGAATATGTAGTATTAAATATGAGGGTAAATATGAAAAAATATAATTAATGCTCCATAGATAATATCAAGTGACTTATATTATGAGACAAGAAAAACTCAAAAAAGTGACTTATAATAGGAGACGGAGCGAGTATGAAAAAACCATAAATGGATAATGTAATGTAGTAGTTATAGTTGGCCCACCAATCGGGTCCATTCAAAACCTTCCTAAGTCCATGCCACATCACAACCTTCATTGTTACACACTCACACTTACACTTCCAAGTTCCAACAAGCACCATAGACATAGAGTGTGGATCCAAAAATCTTGTGTGACCTGGCGGTTTTTTCTTTTCAACGGCCAATTTTACTTGGCGGTTACAGTTGTTATTTTTATACTCTTTCTCACTTTCACTGTATCCGTATCCATCTTCCTCACTCACTTCCTTTTCACTATTTTTTTCAATTTAATATTTAATTTAATAAAAATGATGTTCCACCGAAGGAAAAAAGAACAACAACAATCCACTTCAACCTTGCCTCTATCACAGTCGTCACCAATGCCTCCTCCTCCGCCACCTTCCTCCGCCGCCACCACCACCTTCCTCCGACCATCATCCTTCAAATCCTTCCTCCTCATCCTCTCTCTCCTCCTCAACCTCTACCTCCTCTTAATCCTCTGGACCCCTTCCTCTTACCCCTATCCCTTATCCCCGTCCACCGTCATCACGCGCTTCTCCCTCACCACGCGCCGCCACATCCTCTTCGCCGTCGCCTCCTCCTCCCTCTCCTGGCCCCGCCGCCAGTCTTATCTCAACCTCTGGTACTCCCCGAACACCACCCGCGCACTCGCCTTCCTCGACTCACCCCCTCCCAACACCACCACCACCTCGCCGCCAGTTATCATCTCCGGTGAGGCGTCCCGCTTCCCCTACACGTTCCCGGGAGGACTGCGCTCGGCGATCCGCGTGGCGCGTGTAGTGAAGGAGGCGGTCGATCGGAACGAGACGGATGTGCGGTGGTTCGTGTTCGGCGACGACGACACGGTTTTCTTCGTGGAGAATGTGGTGAGGGTTTTGGCGAAGTACGATCACAATCGGTGGTACTACCTTGGGAGCAACTCTGAGAGCTACGATCAGAATGAGAAGTATTCGTTTGAGATGGCGTTTGGGGGAGGGGGTTTCGCGATCAGTTACTCCCTGGCTAGGGTTTTGGCTAGGGTTTTGGATTCCTGTTTGAAGAGGTATGGTCATTTGTATGGCAGTGATTCCAGGATTTACTCTTGCATTGCTGAGCTTGGTGTTGGGTTGACCCATGAACCTGGTTTTCATCAGGTATTATTTTGTGATTTGGGTATGTTAACTGTGGTTTTTTATTAGTTACTTGCATGTTCATTATGAGGAACAATTAGCTCAATGTGGCAATATTTGTGTTCTTTACTTATGGATTGATCAGATATTAGTTTTGATTGAAAACCAGTTAATGTGGGTTGTTTTCATGAAGTGCAATGTTTGGAAACTTGTTTGAAAACAACGTTGAAACAAATATTATAGTGAACAAGAACAAAAATTAAGGGAAGTTGTAGCTGCTGTCCACCATGATTTTGGTTTCACAGTGGTTCTTGAATGACTTTCCAAACATGCACGAAGAGTGGAGTGATAATGGGGTGGGAACCGGGAAGCATTGCTTTAAGTTTTTCTTTGGTTATCTACCAGATGTGACTTTTTCTGTCTGCTAAATGTGCTGAATTCTTAAGCTTATAACCATTGCAATAATAGTTCCACCATCAATGTTGAGGATTTAATTGGATACGAGGGCACTTGTTAAGGTTTCATTAATAGAAAGTATTTATGAAAGCAGTGCTTTCTCGAGTACCATCTATTCAATATTGGACTTCTTGATAAAGAAATTTTGTTTCTTTGATTTCTTAAATAGTTCCCTTAACAGGACCCTTATGACGAATGATAATGTACAACAGTACATGGTGCCTCGGTGTTCAAATTTGTTGGGTGCATTTCATTGTTTGTGTGCATAATATTTACTTACAACAACTATGACTTCTACCCTCTCTCATGCACCTTTTGAGGTATGCAAGGCATTTGGTTTGAGATTGTATCTTATTAAATTAAATTCTTTAGCATTTTAAACAAAATTCAGAGACAGTGCTTGAGTATGTTGTCTTGGTCTAAGTTGATTGTTTTTTCTGGATCTCATTTGGGCTTCTTGACTTGCATTGTTCAGGAGCATTCGTTTATCTTTAAGAATAAAACATGTGCTAGTAAAATGATAGACTTGATAGAGATAATTATTTAGCCCTTTTTCTTTTAACACCAGTTAGATATGCGGGGCAATTTGTTTGGTATGCTGGCTGCACATCCATTATCTCCCTTGCTGTCCCTTCATCACTTGGACGCATTGGATCCTCTCTTTCCTGACATGAACAGAACAGAAGCTTTGAAACATCTTATTGCAGCTGCAAATGTTGACCCTGCCAGGATCCTTCAGCAAACTGTCTGCTATGATCGATCAAATTCTTTGACTTTCTCAGTTTCTTGGGGCTTTGCTGTACAGGTCTTCCAAGGAAATGAACTTCTACCTGATCTGCTTACCGTGCAGAAAACTTTTACGTCATGGAGGAGGGGTAGCAAAGTTTATGCCAATTTTATGTTTAACACAAGGGACTATCCTAGAGATCCTTGTAAAAGGCCTTCTGTATTTTTCTTGAAAAATGTTTCATCTGATAAAAGGCGCATATGGAGCAATTACAGTAGGCGTGTAGTGAGAAACTGCATTGAATCAGATGTGACAAAGCTGAAGGAGATCATCGTTTTTTCAAGAAAGCTGGATCTTAGCATTGAACAGGTATTGTTCAATTAACTCCGGAAATGGTTCGTTTGAAATTTGTGACTGTTTGTTTCTCTTATCTGTTTGCATTCTTGCTCTATCTATTCAACTGTATGTTGGGTTTTGTCACAGATGAAAGCCCCCCGTCGTCAGTGCTGCAATGTTATGCCATCTTCTAACAAATCAATCAGTATCCATATTAGAGAGTGTGAAAATGACGAACTGATCTCCATGCAATTGTAGCATTCTCTTAAGGAGCTACCTCCCTTGAAAGCTTTGGAATTTTCATGAGCACGGATGTTTGGAGGAGTTTTGTCCCGTGTTGAAGCTGATTGAGGTGAATGCTTATTCTTTTAGGTTGATCTCAGGACTTTGTTTTGATATGATCGTTTC
Organism: Lotus japonicus; assembly: GCF_012489685.1. Classification (NCBI taxonomy): domain Eukaryota; kingdom Viridiplantae; phylum Streptophyta; class Magnoliopsida; order Fabales; family Fabaceae; genus Lotus; species Lotus japonicus. The sequence continues at coordinate 87,855,430 of NC_080043.1, read as the reverse complement.
ATTTAAATTTTGAATTATTTTATTAATTTCAAAGTAAATTTTTTTCAACATTCTTCAATTAGTATATAATTTCTACAAAGAATGCAATCATAGGACTGCTAGAAGTATGTGACCAAGCTTATTTTCTTAAAATGTTCTTAGTATCATTGCCTTTTCTGATGTCTTTTTCCCCATCCTCTTTGCAGAAGACGAAGAACCTTGTCCTCTTCGTAGAAGAAAAATATGTGCTTGAAGATGAAAACTGCAAATCTTGCTGGTGATGAACCTCTCCTGGGTTTGTTATGGCTCGCCTGAAAATCAACAAACCTCTCCCTTGCCTCAGTTTTGTAGCTTGTTTTTTTCGCCGCGTAGCTGTGTTTTTTCAAATGGCTTATTTTCCGGCAATTGTACATGTTATTGCATCCATCCTGTCCATTTCTGATGCAAAACAATTCAAGGAAGCTCCCATGTTGTTAGGAGTGAGGTAACCTCTCAGCCAAAGGATCAATTTAACTCTGAAATGTGATCCTTATGAGGACTATGTCTCAACTTATGCTTGCTAACTTGTGATTTGTCTGAAAATTCTTCAAATGTTACATAACTTTTTGCTCGCTGCATAGTTGAAGTACATCTATAACCATTGGAAAGTCTGTTAGAAATATTTTAACGTGACTGATTAATTGTGTTCATATGGATACAAAGTTTACATTTGGGCGTGAAGCTGGGTTATCTGGAGTTCCTGACTGTTGTTATATTTTACTCACTCTGTTCCTAGTTATTATCTAGAGATAGGGAAAAAAACCATAGATGAAGAAATCCAATTATTTTATAGAACTTCTTGTTCTCTCCAAATACCTGGGATCAGTTGCAAGCCTAGCTCCCAGGATCTGTTGGTGAAGTGAAACATATCTGCTTCTGTTTCCTTCTCCTTCTTATAGGTCTTAGATTTGTCCTTTGGGTTACCAGTAGTTATTTAGCCGTTTCCTTATTTATGTAAATATTATTGAATGGTATCATGATTAGTTGATTTAATTTGGGTGTTACAATTCCCCACAATTTTTATTGTAGTAGTTAAACCAATCCTCTGGACCAGGCTATCTTAGGCAATAGCTCGGTAGCCGGTAGGTATACACCCTTCCAAGTCCTAAACATTTTGCATAGTGGACTTGTAGTAGTTAAACCCTTTATTCGGGCTGAGCTATCGTCGATCCACTTCCTGCTTTACTTTTTGTATAGACTACTTAAAAATGGAAGTGACCAAGTGTTACATTCATTGTACTTGAGAATTATAATCTGGGCATAACAGTGTAATTGGAGAAATGTCAATTTATGTATTTTTCAGCTTTACATGGATACATAATTAGGAAGATATTTTTTTATTTGTTCTCATACAGATAAAGAAGGGAAGGAGCAAGTTAAGAGGCAAAAAACAATTCTTGTTGCAGAAACTTAGTCTTGAGGGGTTTGAACCCTTCACACACGGTTACTGACCAACCAATAGACTTCCAATTACTGACCAACCAATAGACTTCCAATTACTGACCAACCAATAGACTTCCAAAGTTCTGCCCCATCCCATACACATCTTGCAAGTTACAACTTGAGCAATCTCCACGCAATTACATTTGAGCGTTTTCTCCCTTTTATATGGGTCATGGTGAAGAAAATCTTCATTGTGATTTTTTGGTTGGGTTTTAAGTGGTGGGGGGGAGGTAAGTAGAAGGCAAATAAGAATGTGATGGCAGCGTTAAAAATGGTTTGATTCATTATCTTAAGCGGAGTCCTCTCATATTTATATTTTTCTAATTTAGAGGGCTTTGTTGTATTTTTTTACTACTAAAGTGAAATGTTTTTTAAATTTATTACTGTGTCATGTCATGCAGAGACATTTTATTAAATTATCTAAATACTTATTGGTTATGGGAGCGCAGCAGCACTCTCATGAGATGGTTGACGTAGTGGTTTAACACTTTGTTCCTTAAGTAAGTAGTTCGGGTTTGACTCCTAGTTCTTGTAAATGGAAAAAACTCATTGGTCAGCTCCTACTACCGTGAGATAATGAATTAGTTTCACGGCTACTAGTTATGGGAATATTGTCGTCAAGACAAAAAAAAAGTGTAGGTATAATGATTTAGGACAAGAACAAATACTTAATATGACAAGTAAGCTGTAAGCATATGGTTAACATTATCACGAGGCTTTGTGTGAACTCTTTATTTTGATGGGGGTTGGGGAAATATGGCAATGAAAACGGATAAACGTAGAATTTGAAACAAATAGCTAAAACGGTAAAAGCAACCGTAGAACTATGCTTTTAGGCCTGAATTCACTTGAAAACTGGCATTACACGTTAACGATGGTGTTGTTGTATTCCCACCTATTTCTCGTGGCTTTTAAATGCAGTGGCCAAACCATAGAAATTGTTGCTGTTGTTGTGGAGGAACAGGTGGCCTACCATTTTCTCCCACTTAAACCTTCTTTTATCATCTATAGTCAATGCCTACTTATTCAACTACTTGACTTGAATCCAATTACCAAAAACACCACCCAAATGTGTATCAAGGATTGGTTGATTCCTTCCGCTAGCAGATGTGGATGTTTCTAACTTAAACAGAATTATCTTATGTGGAGAAGATCAGTCTTAGGCAAAAATAAAAAAACGCTAACCAACCATGACCAAAGAAGTGGTCCATGCTTGATTTCTATTAATTAATATATCTGATTAAAGTCTTTTTTATGTATGGAAAAAACCTTCGTTGGAGAGCTAGTCCTATTGTGAAATGATTGTTCTTAACTCGAATAGTATTGTACACAATGCAGGGTATTTGTATTAGAGAAGAAAAAAAAAGGACAAGCCAACCGTACCAATCTAATTGGAAGGGACCATACCAAGTTTCTTCTCACATACCTACCATAGTTCCACACATGGAATAATAACTCACTTGAAACGTCAAAAAAATCCACAGCTTTCTTAGCCGTTGATCACGGTGGTTCTTTGCTTAATTACATGACTCAAAACCTTGCTTACACACATCACATGAACCTTGTTCAATTGTCACACCATTAATTCTCTGTTTCTGCAGAATTAGACCCACTTTTCCCCCTTGTTAACACTTAACAACATGCAGTTATTTCACAAACACACCACACTGCAGTCTCTGGTTAACTTTCTTCTAGTCTCTTCTTCATTTTGTGTCCTTTATGTCCTCATATCAGTGCTGTTCCTAGGGACATCAAAACTAGTACATGTCCATTCTTCATCACAAGAATTGTCCACACCCACCACTCTTGATCACCTTGTGTTTGGAATTGCTTCAAGCAAGAGCTCATGGGCAAAGAGGAAGGACTATGTGAAGCTTTGGTGGAGAAACAACAATGCAATGAAGGGGTGTGTGTTCCTTGATACCCTCCCTGATGAAGATGAAGACAATGATGCTTCTGATTCTGTTCCTCCTCTCTGTGTCTCTGAAGACACTTCGCGGTTTCGCTACACTTGCCGAGGCGGGCTTCCCTCAGCGATTCGCGTGGCGCGTGTTGTGGTGGAGACTATAGCCCTGAAGAACAATTCAGATGTGAGGTGGTATGTGTTTGGAGATGATGACACTGTTTTCTTTCCAGAGAATTTGGTGAAGACTCTTTCCAAATATGATCATGGCCTTTGGTACTATGTTGGGGCAAACTCTGAGGTTTATGAGCAGAACCGGTTGTTTGGGTTTGGAATGGCTTTTGGGGGTGCTGGTTTTGCTATCAGTTCCTCTCTGGCAAATGTCTTGGTCAAGGTTTTTGATTCGTGTTTGGAAAGGTACCCTCATCTCTATGGAAGTGATGGCAGGGTGTACTCTTGCTTAGCAGAGCTTGGTGTGGGATTAACACATGAACCTGGTTTTCATCAGGTAACATTATGATTATGTTTGATTGATATAGGCTATCCCTTTTACTTGAATAAATGCTTTGACGTTTATGATGAACAATTACACTGAGAAGCTGAAAATTATCGGTGATTTGATTCTGAGTAAATCATGATTTTGATCCCTGGTAATGTAGATCATTTTAGTCCTAGAAAAGTGGAAATTCATCGATCCAAAAGCTCTTGAAAGTGTAATTTGATCCTTGAAAATATATATAGAACAATTAGCTCATATTAGTCTTAGTCTCTAAACATATAAACTTAAATTCATATCACTTTTTTGATATGAAGTTGGTGTAGCTTAAATAAAAGTGCCGGATTCAAGTTTCTATAAATACAACTGCATTACATGATTTTGCCTCAGTGGATGACATGTGGAGTGAATCAGCAAATTCGTCACTGTGATAGTGTTAAATATCGGTCAAGTTAGTCCCTAGGTTACATAAAATGCGACCACTCAGGGATTTTCAAGGGTATTGCCTTCTTTTGGGACTAACTTATCCAACGTATGATCTCTCAGGGACGAATTTGGTGATTCACTACTTAAAATTCATATCATTCTCTACTTGATATCCTTACTTTTCTTGATATTGTACTTTTGTGTTTATGAAATATGATCAGGTTGATTTGAGGGGAGATACCTTTGGCCTATTAGCTGCTCATCCAGTAACTCCCTTGTTATCCCTGCATCACCCTGATTACACTGATCCAATCTTTCCAAACATGACAACCACACAAGCCCTGAAGCATTTATTCAAAGCTGCAAGTGTTGATCCTCAGAGGATGCTACAACAAACAATTTGCTATAACAGGTGGTTTTCATGGACAATTTCAGTGTCATGGGGATATGCAGTTCAGGTTTTCCCTCACCACATGTCTTTGCGTGAGGTTCTGAAGGTGCAAGAAACGTTCAAGCAGTGGAAGAAAGGAAACATGTTGGCAAAAGCATACACTTTCAACACAAGAGGAACTCCCCCTGACCCATGTAAGAGACCCTCAGTTTTCTATCTAGACAATGTGTCTTTTGGTAATGATGGCATCATCATCAGTAGTTACAAGAGATCGTTTCAAAATTGCTCAAATGATGATCTGTTATCTCCTAAGAGACTAGAAGAGGTCAAAGTGGTCACCAAGAAGCTAGACCTTGATATCAAACAGGTACCGCTCATGTGCTATTTTTATTAATGTACTCAAATACTTACATCAATGTTTATGCTATAAGACAAGCTGAAATAACATCTTCTAACTATAACTAAATAAATATAAGTATATCAGACACTGGTTTTTAACATTGGTAATGGTACTTACGATATGAACTATCTTTTGTATTCAGTTGAAGGCTCCAAGAAGGCACTGCTGTGATGTAATGCCCTCTAGCGCTCGTGACCAACTGGAAATCGAAATCAGAGAATGCAAAGATGAAGAATTGATTTACATGCACTGATACAAGTGTTGCATTAGCTGTGATCACTTGTTGGTTATTTTTCACCTGATATAGTGTACCAAGGGTCATCATATAGTTGATAATAGTGTAATTACATGAAACTACAAGAGTAGCTTTTAACCCTGACTTTTTGTTTTCTGAGAGTGTAGAGTTAGTGAGAAAAAATAAACTAAATAACATATCTATGACTAAAACTACTTAGCCATCAATGTAATACTTTATTATCTTAAAACCATGTTGTTATTCAAGAGGTAGGAAACCTTACATGAAATTAAAAGGGTATAACTTACATTTTTTAACAAAATCCACAGGAATGAATACAATAATCCATTAAAAAGTCTCTTAAAGTTTAACTAATCCAACTCAATATTGTATATATAAATTAGCACCCTTCTATGCAATATTTGCAAAGTTACAACCTTTACCTGAATACAATAATCAAACCAATGGATTTCCACAGGTTCTTTTCACTCCTTTTATTAACCTCCACACTCTTCCAGAGCATTGTTTCAGGACAGAAACTAGTGCTCAGGTGTTCAATGTATGAGCACTATTCCTCCGATGACCCTTATGAAACAAACCTAAACGCTCTCTTGAGTCATCTCAAGAATGAAACTCCAAATGCAGGCTTCGTCGCGGCTTCGAAAGGCGAAGGCCAGAACCAAACGTACGGTCTGGCCTTATGCCGCGGCGATCTCGCTTCCACAGATTGTGGGAGCTGCATTGCACAGGCAATCCATGACATGTTCGAGGATTGCCCGTATAATAAAGATGTCATGATTTGGCATGAAGATTGCACAGTGGGGTACTCAAAAGAGCACAATAACAGTGGCATAAAGATTGATGATACCATGTTATGCTTCAAATCCCAAAATGATGTTGAGGTTCCCAATCCAAAGGTGTTTATTAAAAAGACACAAGAGTTTCTTAGCCAAATCACCCAGAAAGAGGAATTGGGCTCAAATAACTATGCTTCGGGAGAAGTTAAGATTGATGAGTATAACATGGTCTATGGCTATGCACAATGCAATAGAGACCTCTCTAGCAAGGAATGCAGTGACTGTCTTGAGAGGTCACTTGATTATGCTAAAGAATGTGGTAGGGGAAAAGAGGGAGTGAGAGTGTATAGTGGGATTTGCAGACTGAGATATGACATGTACCCTTTTCTTAATGATGAATATTATTATACTCCTCCTATTCGTGATGTGAAATCTCCACATCCTCAACCTGGAGATGGTTCAGCATTGGAGCCTGGGTCCATCATTGGCATTGGCTTAGTGTCACTCTTTATAGCCCATTATGTTATATAGTGCTTACTTGGTAGTGATCAATTTTAAGCATGGATAATTTTACTTCTTTGTTCTCCTTTTTATGTCCTGTATTTTAGGCATTCAAGTAAACAAATTAGGTATAGTTGTTAGTTTTCCTTTGAAGTGATGCTATTTATTATGAAGTCTTTTTTTTTTATGTATTATGTTTGTATCAATGAATTTGGTCTGAATTTTTTTCTGTTTAAGTTATTGATTATCTTTCACGTCAGTGTGAAGAAGAATTTGGAAATAGGGTAATTGGCACACCTGAAAAACCAAATAATTTAAATCAACCTAGCTTTAATCACCTATGCATCATGTGAACATATAAGTTGATTGTACCTACCATGTGGTTCAACATAAACGTTAAGCGTCATTGCTGATAAAATCAAAGATGCAAGGGAAGAAGGTATGATGGGTGGTCATGGTTAATTGGTTATGGTTATGGAGAAGGGGAACATGGAGGCACATTGAAGAAATATACAAAAAGAAAACAATTTTTTTTAAAGAAAAGGCTTAATTGCACTTTTGGTCCCCCAACTATCGCCTTCCTGCAAAATTGGTCCTTAAACTTCAAAATTAGCAAAAATGGTCCTCCAACTATACATGCCGTTGCAATTTTGGTCTTCCGTTAGCATTCCGTCAGGAAACTAACGTGAGAAGCTGATGTGGCTCACTCACATGCTTCTCACGTGACCATTCAGGAGAGAGAGTGATGACTGGACAAACATGTGCGTGTCACGTGACACTAAAGGGTGTAATCAGGTCAAATTAACTAATTAACTAATTATTAAAAAATCCTTAATTTGTAATTTCAGAAATATTAATCTCAAAATAAACACACAAATATTCATGAGTATTATCAATGTTCTTCCTTCATGATCTCAACCCAGAATTTTTTTTTTGCCTCCACCAAACTTGAACCCAGAAAAATAAATCATCTTCCTCACATTCTTCAATAAATAACTAAACCAGAAACATGAAAATCAAGATCAACCCTCCCCCAAACCCAGAAAATTTACCCATAAATTAATTTTTTCCAAAACAACAACCAAACCACAAAATTAAACCCCCAAAATCCAAAAACAATCAGAAAAATATGAACTACCCAGAAAAAGACATGAGAAGAACAACAATGCACATGGGTAAAATCTAAAATGGCTCCACGAAGCAAGCACAATACCCAATTTATCAACAGTCACATGAAAAAAATCAAAATTGATGAATACCTTTAAGAAACTAAATGAATTCAATCACGGAATAAGCATAAAAGTAAAGAAATTCTTTTACACTTGAATACTCATCTCTCTAACACTTGAATCGAATTAGGAAAACAATTATGGCAGGCCCAAAGGGGAGAAGTTACAGCTTTGCAATCCTTAACACAGGATGAGGAAGAAGGAGCCACAGGATTCAACAATTCCCAGAACATCAAAATCAAATAACCCTAATCCCCAATTTACAAACAATCCAAACCTCAAGAACATATCGATGCCACCGTTTCCACCGTCCTATCTCAGGAATAGATCGAAGTCCTCCCCTCAAGCTTTCTCGTCACTGTCAACAAAGTCTATCACCACCACCACCGTGCTTCCATCAGTTAAGAAGAAGAAGAAAGAAGGGAATAAAAACAGAAGAACCCAGTCGTACCCGAACCCAGATCGAGCAAGATTGAGACCAAGTGAACACGGATCGAACCATGGCTTTGTTTCGAGCTTTTAAGGTTGCCATGGGGTGGTTCCGCCCTTGATGGTTTGGCCGACGGTGGTGATGGCTTTTGTTTGGTTTTAGAGAGAGAGATGATGGGTTCAGGAAGAAGGAAGAAGAAAAGGTTTTTGAAGGTGAGGGGAGAGGAAGGGTGGCAGCTAAAGGATTAAGGGGAGAAGATGGTTGGTGGCTATGAGAGGAAAGATGGAGAATTAGGGTTCATGAAAGATGAAAGCAGAAGATGAAAGCAGAAGATGCCAGCAAAGCAGTGGGCAAGATCACGTGACACGCACATGTTTGTCCAGTCATCACTCTCTCTCCTGAATGGTCACGTGAGAAGCATGTGAGTGAGCCACATCAGCTTCTCACGTTAGATTCCTGAGGGAATGCTAACGGAAGACCAAAATTGCAACGGCATGTATAGTTGGAGGACCATTTTTGCTAATTTTGAAGTTTAAGGACCAATTTTGCAGGAAGGCGATAGTTGGGGGACCAAAAGTGCAATTAAGCCTAAAGAAAACAAACCTTTTTTTTTGTCATAAAGGAAACAAACCTAGAAACGGAAAAAAAGAAGAACCTAAAGGCCCAAGGGGAGGAGGGCCCAAAAGCATAGGAGGAGTATTTCTGAGTAATGCTATATGGTACGAGAGAATATGTACGACCAGTGCACGAGTGTAATTTAGTGGCGGTTTTAAACCGCCACAAAATTACAACTGTAAAAAAAAGCAAAGCTACGCTTTTTGGCTGTTTAAAACCGCCACAAAATTACAACTGTCAAAATAAAAAAGAAAAGCTACGGTTTCTGGCGGTTTAAAACCGCCAGAAATTGCTTCGTGCGTGGTGCACGAGGCCCAAGATCGTGCCCCACAACATTTTTCTAACCGGGAAATGGATGCTCACAACAAATATAGAAGTTTGCTCTTCAAGGATTTTAGGATCAATTTGTATTTGATCTCTAAAAGGAAAAAGCCTGCTAAGAACACTCTCTTTCCATTTTATCATCATCTCTATTATAAACACCACTGCTTTTTAGGGGAACTCATGACAATATTTACTTCAAGTCTTCAATTCAAATGTTTATAATCTATCCACGTTTACTCTCTCATAAACAGCATCTAGTAATAGATTCATATATTTTGGCCACAAGAAAAAGTATATGAGCATATAGTTATGGCCTTATGAGGTTTAAACAAGGAACCCCAAGTGAAAACGTTGAGTACTAATAAAACTTATTGGTCATGGACTCATCCATTATTGATACTATGTGTGGGGGTCCAATGTCCATTTCAATTTATCACTCACTCCACCGGCTCTCTTCCCAACCAATCCTTTGAACTCTTCTCTTTCATGTTTTTTCAATTTCAGTAAACACTAAACCATCCTTATCACCATGTCTGGATGTTGATACTACTTCACTTGTTTTTTTGGCTTAATTTTCCAAAAGTTAATTCATAAAACTTGTCGGTGACCATCACTCCGTCTTCATATCAAATGCAATTTTTTCTTCCCCGTCTTCAGTTTAGGGATATGGCTACTCATGAATCATGGTGATGTAGAACCAAGTATACGAAATAATGAAAGGTGAAGGCTCATTCAATTCCTAGATTGGGAGGTTCTTTGCAGTTTTCACCAAAGTGATCCAAAGTAAATGAGCATACTTATATAGACAATAAATATCCACATGAATGCATTTATATCTTTGTGCGTTACTTCTTTTAAAAGCAATTCTTTACATTTATAATTTTTTTTTTGAACTCCTTTACATTTATAAACTTACTCGAACTAAACATGCCGACTAATTGCTAAGGATCCCTATTAGATATATCAATATATACATCATCATCAAGTAAGTATATATTGAAAACATGATTGAATGTCAGATCTATAGAAAAAAATTATAGACTAATCCCTCACTTGCTAAGCAAGCAAACCTGACAAATGAGCTTTTTCTGTTCGCATGGGTTGAGAATTCAACCTCCAACTAATTGTTTAAGTGACAAAGCACTAAATCATTATGCCCAAACTCACATAGTTAAAAATTGAAATAGTTTAAGCCATGCAGTTGAATATGACTTATAAAGCTACATCATAGCATAATTTTTTTTTTACTCTTACCGTCAATTTTTGGACGTGTCGTAATTTAATTGTAGCTCCAAAATCAATTTTATGGTGAAAGTACAAACTTTAATTTATGCAATACACATAATCAATTGTTAAATTTCCCAATGGGATTTTAACACTATTTTATAAAAAAAATCTTAAATGAAACATAATTTATCTCACTTTGAATTCGCTTATATATACAATTAATATTCAATTTTACTAAAATCAATGACAAAGTTGATGCAAGTATAGACTTAGCTACATGATCATACAATACCCTTTGAATACTCTTTTCATCATAACTAGATATTTCCTTCACCAGTGGTTAATTTTACTCACATCGTATCATTTAACCAAATAGGGCCCTCAATTTAATAATTTAAGCTGGAAAAGTGACCCATCAACTTTTTTGTCAAACTTCATTGAAGATGGCCCATAAACATCCCTTTCAAGCAGAAGAAAACCATGAAAACCTTTGCAGCCTCTATTCGCTGAATGTCAAACTTCAATTGCCCAGACAAGCCAAGCGTAGCGCCCAACCTTATTCACAAGGTGTTAAATCAAATTAATACTTCACAATTATTAGGTTTACCACACCACACCAAATCCATCACGGGTTTCACATATTTGTTGTCAAGTTCCATGCACTACTCTGTAAAATAGGTCATATCGGAGGCACCAACCAACTATCAAATGTTTGTCCTTATTAATAAGAAAAAATAAAAAAAAATGATTTGGAGAAATATGATGTGTTTAGTAAGAACTAGAGTGAGTTACACTCAACTATTTTAAATTGTTGCTCGTATAACACTAAATTTAATTCTTGTTCAAAATTTACGGTTCATTTTGCTCCTTTTAACTTTTACGATGAAATATTAAAACATGTTACAAAATCTATGATGGATGTATGAAAAATATGGAATATGTGATAAATTTTATAAAGATGTTTTTCATCATGAATATCATTACTAATATAAATCTATTTATTTCAACGACGAATTTCTCTCAATCTTTAAAATTTGTCGCTAATACATGTCAATTGTAACTAGTATTTTACAACTAGCAATATATTTTAGAGATTGAAAAAAATATGTTGCTAACTCTTTTAGCAAATTAGTGATAAAAATTGTGACGGAAAAAATCTCTCATCACTAATTCCATCATTATTATTTACAAAATAATTTTAGTATGAGATTTTGTGATAAAAGATTCTGATACTCCATAAAAAAGAGAAAAAGCAAAGTGAAGTGTAAATTTTAGAAAAGAATAAAATTGAGTGACATATAAACAATTGAAGGCAATGAAGTGCATGCAATTTTTTCTAAAAACAATTCTAGTATCCTATTGGCATCTTTGTTTAGCCATTTGAATCCTATTCAAGTGTTTTGATAAGCCTAATCCCACTTTCTGACGCACAAAACTTCAAAGCAATATTTGATTTCCATTTGATTTTGACTATCAAAGTATAAACAAACATATATGAAGTTCTATCATGTACAACATTATTGCAACTTTTTTTTCTTCGAAAACGATGCAATCATGTCGCATCATTTCATATTCCATTCAAAAGTTGGCTTTGAAAGTGATTATCATATTTGTGAAACCCTTTAATGATACTGCTAAAAATTCTGGTAAATTCCCTTTTGATTTTATCATGCATCCACTCTGCTTTTGTAAAACCCTTTTCTTAAATGGCACTCATGTAAAAAATTCTGATAAGCTTTTAATTTTTTTAATGCATCTGATTATGCCACTTCTTTTATTGATCAAGGAATCTGGTTCTTTCTCTCATTATATGGACAGTATCCATAGAAAGGATAAAACAATCCATCCAAGAATTCCTTCTCCCCAGGAATTCCTCCTTCCAATCACAACTCTTGAAGTTTTTTTTCTTTCTTTTTCTCGATAGATAAAATTTACCATGAAGGATGATGACTCAGTTCAAGTTAGGAAAATGTGTTGGATTCGACAAACATTAATTGAAGGCTTCTCAAATAAACAAGGCATGAACCAGCAACCTTTTAGGTAGAGACTATGTTAGGCTCTACTTAACCAATCCCTTAAGATTAACATCTTTTAAATGATCAATGCAAGTTTACACACGTATGTTTTATATTTCTCTTTATGCACATTTAGATACACAGTAGATTTTCACAATTCAAGAAGAATTCACTATGGAAAAAAAGCTACTCCAAGTGATTTTTTATATTTTTTTAGCAGAATTAATTTTCAAAGATATGAACATGCTATCCCCAAACCTTCAATTGTTTTTATAGATTTCCTTCCTATCTCTTTGTATTCATAACTCATAAGGCGTACATAACAATGCTAATGTGACAACGTGATCTTTAAAAGGAAAACTTGATTTTTTGGGGTATTTCAAAAGAGCACTACCACCACCATGCTGCACAATTCAAAGACTATAGGACACAATCAGATTACCCAAAGTCCTCGATTCTTAAATCTTTTGGCCCACAGAGCTTGGTTTCATCTATTTATAACTTGTAGTACACGCCCATCTCCATTCCTATTACCCCCAATCAAATGCTGGTTTTATTTTTGGTCCCTCCCTAATCCCAATGGCAATGTCTCTATCCAATCAAAGCATCCAAACCCGTGAGCTAGTGGTCCCAATGCCAATGTGGAGTAATTGAAGTAACCAAGACACCCCATCCAAAATTATATCTCACGTACTATGAATAGTTCACATATAGTAGTATCTCACAGTAACCACGGTTATACCACTTAACCAAAAATAAATTATTCAATTCACCTCACAGATTTCAGGCACTACTTAAGATTTGGGAAAAAGATTTGTCCAATAAACATGTCACCTATTTAGAGTATGTTTAGATTAAAGTTTACTGAATTGAGGTTATGTCAACATTGGATTTAATGAAAAAGTGGACTACTTTCATGTGATTTATGTTTAAATGTTTCTATGAAAATGTTGGTTTGAGCAAATAAAACTTGTTTGGATAATACAACTTGTCCAAAAGGTTAGTTGTGAGTGGTAATAAAGGTGGGTTAATGCAACTGTCAGGTTTTAAACTCAGATGTTAAAATCCTCATCAACACCGTTCAACATCAAAGCATGTCATACCAATGGTAAGTTTAAAGTGGGTTTACACAACATTGAGGTTTGAGTTTTTATTTGAACATATTAACTCTATCATGGATTGCAGTTCTTAGATATGAGACAACATAAGATAAAATTTGATTAATTCACATTATATTTCACATCATGGGACACAATTATCTTACAATCTGAACCATGAGGGACATGATTCATTCATTCACAACATAATAACACCATTCATTCACCATTTCCCCCCTAATTACCCAGTTTACCCAGTTTTCCCCTCACTACTAGTGATGGTGATGAACACACTCAGCAGGGGTAACAGGGTACCTAGAAATGTCAGTACAGTAATCATAGACCATATGCCTGGCCTTAACCCACATAAGCTGGTGACTCTGATGCAAGCTGAGCTCAGACAACGTAGGCTCATCCCACCAGAACTTCTTCTCCTCACTGCTGCTGCACCTCTTGGCATTATCCACTGCTGCCACTGAGGACACAGGACACTCACAGGCATTGATCTCAAAGGACTTGTAGGTGGCAATGAAAGGGGCGTGGCTCCAATCTGTCTTCACTCGACCACCCTGTGTGGCCCAATCATCTGCATTCCATATGGAGCTGTACACTCCCATTGGTTGGTCCTTTGGAAAAGGAATCCCCCTGTGTTCCATGTTTGTGTGCACCCTTATTGGTGTTTCATCCACTAGAAATCTGATCATTAAACAACATTACATAAGGAATATTAGAATTTAATATAGAATCTTCGACTTGTTTTTATTCAGTACTGATAATATGTTCCAATCAACTTCTGGTTGATCAAATCAATAGTGAAATACAAAAACTAATGGTAGTAATTGTTTGGAAACTCGTTCGACAATCAAGCCAAACTTTCCTTAATTTTTTATTCTGTCCACCATAATTTTACCTTGACCGTAAAAAAATTCAATAGGGTGTTTGAAAAATTACAATGAAGCCATGTTTGCCCCTTGTCATGTGAAATTAAAGCATGAAATAGTTGCTTTTGAGATATCACACGCGACTCAGAATTGATTTTTACTGTATAGAATCAGTTCTATAACAATTTTTAAACATGCGCTAGGTAAAATTCTATGTTAAATTAATGATCAATGCATGTAATGTCAATTTTTCATGTACAGTCGAGTGATATTACCCTGTAAAGGAAAAGGGCTTGAGAAAAAAGCCAAAAAGGTACTATTTTGAAAAAATTGATGTGCATGGCAAGATTACCAACAATGTCCGAAACAAATGCCAAAAACAAAGGACATAAACCAATGTGTGTTCATTGGTATTCTGCAAATTTACCCTTTAGAATAAACTATCCAAGATTCCATCTCCTTTCCATAGCTTTGTTTTTGAGTGACCCAACGGGGACACAATGACAACAAGCCTATGATGGCTCAACCACCACTGAAAAAAGTTATAAATTTCATGTTTTCTTTACAGCTTTTTTTCATACCCATGGAATATCATCATATCCTCTTTTCTTTCTCATTGGACTCCTTTCACTAATTTAAAATAACTCATAATAATTACTAGTACATGCAAAGACTCATTAATTAATTAATTTCTATGCAAATGCAACACATAATAATAATGAAGAGAATTGAATGAGGTTGCTTACACAACTTGACGTTGATTCCAGAAGATAGTGTAAGTATGAAAGTCCTTGGTGGGGTCATACCAGAGGTCTAGCCTCTGTTCCCTGTTACCCACTCCATTCACATACACGTTGGTTTGCACCGAGTAAGGTTCCCCTGTGGTGTTGCCTAGGAACTCAAAATCAAACTCGTTGTGGTTTACACCCTCCGATGACATCTACGTCACAGATTCAAATATCACCAATGTCAGAGTCATTTAGATTCCACAATAATTGAAACAGAACAATGAAGTCACTGTTAGGTTGGTTGATGGTGAAATGAAAAGAAGTCCCATTCTTCACAAATTGAATTTAGCTATTGATTCTAGGATGGGAAAGTCAGGGAAAAAACCAATAAATGCAAATATTAATTGGATATAAAGTGATTCACAGGGTAAATGGTAGTGGGTAGGTGCCACTGATAGGCATGGTCTATTGATTATTCATAGAACTAAATTGCATGCACTGTCTAATATGTGTAAATTAATGAATAGGCCCCAGAGCTAGAGATAAAATTTGAGAGCTTTAAGTTGAGGATTACATTCTCATATACGAGATTATATTTTTAATTAATGTGTGACTTCTCAATATTCATTGAAGAGCTGAGTGACATTAGTGACATTTTATTTATAAAAAATATGGTCTAAATAAAATCCAAAATTATTTATAATAAGAACATTAATCAAACAATTGATTGAAATTTATAATTATATTATTTAAATTTTGTTCACTTACATAGAAAGCAGTAACAGTTCCAGCAGAGTCCCCTTGAACAAGCTTGAGCTGGATGGATACTTTTCCAAACATGTACTTGTTTTTGGACCCAAAGCCAGCACCTGATGAATGTACAAGCCAACATTAACAACCATGAATAACACAATAAAATCAATTCAACTTGGCTTGAAAGTTCTGAAAATGGTAGTGTTAATTACCAGAAGAGTTATCAAGTTTGAGTTTGAGAAGGTCTCCTTCATAGATGAAATGGTCAAAAGCCCAGTTTGGCTGGAAGAGTTCATCAAACTTGGCAGATTCAGCCACAGCCACCACCACCATCAACACAAGACCAAGAAACCAACCCAAGAACACAGACATTTTGCTACAAATTTTAGAAGAAACAAAAAGAGGAGGGGGATTTCAGTGAGAGCAGAGTGAAGGTTCTACTCTGCAACACTAAAGTAGTGTTGTATGAGTGTGTGAGTGAGTCACGGGTTTGGTATGTTGTGGTTGTATTTATAGGCCAAGAGAAAAAAAATTCAAATTTCAATTTTCCATTGAATTTGAATATTTTTTACAAGTGGGTGGCTTGTGTAGCAAGCTCGGGTGGGTTTACACTACACATCATCGAAGAATGTGCCACATAAGCTGCCAGGCTGGATTACAAATACCAAGAAAAAAGGACATGAAGATGATGTGGATTATGGTAAATGGTGGTGTTACTATGCAGCAGTGATAGCTGGCCAAAGCTGTCTGTAATCTCTATGATCGCGCTACAGTAGATACCTACTACACTGTCATAGGATTAGAAGAGGGACCACTGTGTGTGCTTGGGATAATTATTTGAGGAAATTTAATAAATGGAAATTGTTTTATTTTTTGAAAATTTACATGAGAATATTAATATCATGCACGCTATCATGCTTCACTCACATCGTTTTTGTTCCGGTATGGAACCACAGACTAAAGGCTAACCAGTTTAGAGAGCAAACGAAAGTAACAAAGTGAATAAAAATGCGTGAAATGATAGGTCCCCACCGCTTGGGCGGTCCTCTTTTATTTATAGCTTGGGTTTTGGTCCGGCTGGACCATGGGTTGCCCGGCCCATTAGTTACATGATATTGATTAGCCCATTCGGTCCGCCCATATCAGTCCACAGGCCCACAAGACACTGATGTTTTAGAACTAAAACGAAAGTGTCTTATTGAGGCTTACAACTTCTGGTACGCCCGTGTACAATGTGAAACAATTTGTGAGCACGCAGGCTTCAATGAAATAAGGCTAATCAACAAAGTAAAAATATACTAGGCTAATCATTATAAAATAATTCTTTCTGCGTGACACGTGATGTCTAAGTGACGCTTTGCCCATCACCTCAATCACTATGCACCATATCAATCCCCTTCCGGATTTTTGTACCTGCAATAATCATCACAAATATACTACAGATATCTTGGAACTTGTAATGTATAAAACCTACCTAAGCTATGCTATTCGCATTAATTGAAATGTGCATTTAAAATCCACTCATGGGATAACTTTTCTCTTAAACGACTCTTCTTCTTCGAAACGACGTTTACCTGCCAACTGACACCCCTCTCTGCTCAAGCGTTACTTTTTCCAAACGTCACCTCTTAATGACGCGCCGGTTCACCGCCTCAACAAATTCAAATGTGTGGCCTGAATGAACGCGTGGATTCACACAAACCACACGCATGCTCACAGTTTGCCTCAAGTATTTTTAACCACACCTTTTTGACACACCTTTTCATCTTCTACCTTCTCTCTATATATAGCAATCCTTTTTACCCCCAAACCACTTCACTCTTGCATTTCAAAATTTTCACCATTCCTCCGCAATTACCAAATTTCTTGCATTTAACTACAAGTGTTCTTGCACATTACCATAAGTCCTCCAGATTTAACCGAGTTCATCGCAGCCTTTTTCACTGGTAAGCATTCTTCACTCTGTTTATTCATGAAATCTTACTTCCTTTTACACTAAAAGGTTTCATCTAAATTCTTCTTCTTCCTCATTCGCTTGTTTATCCAAACCAAACTCTACTTAAAATCTATTCTTCCCCATAATTCCAACTTACATTTTACCCTTTTATATTTCATAACCCTGGATCCTTTATAATTTCAGGAATTCTTTTGAAAATGGATGCAAAACACACCCGTAGGACCTCTAAAGCTCCTAAAACTTCTTCCATTGCAGTCGATACATGGGTCACTAGCAAAGTTAAAACTAGGTTCACTAAATTCTGCAATGTTAAAACTGTAATGGATTTAATCACTGAAAACACTTTTCGCTCTGATGGCCAAGATGTGTACCTTGACATAGTCCCCTGTTTACCTACTAAACCTTCTTGTTTTGGGGCTCCTGACCCTACCGGCAAAAACCACACCTATTTCTTTGAAAACATTTTCACCGATCTAAAATGTAAACTCCCTCTCTCAGATTTCACTTGCTCCGTTTTAACCTTACTAAATGTTGCACCAACACAACTCCATTGTAATAGCTGGGCATACCTGAGGGCGTTCGAACTTCTGTGTCAAGTGTTAGGTATCGAACCCACTAGCAATAAGTTTTTTTACTTCTTTGAAACTAGTGGTAGAAGCATAAAAGGCGAATATCTTTCTTTAGCCGCCGCTAGGGGAAAAGGCCTATTTACCTTATTTAGAAGCCATTACAAACAGTTTAAAGGGAAATTCTTTAGGCTAAACGAAACAGAGAAATGCAAGGATGTATTTTATTTCAATGATGGAAGCCCAAAGTTCCCCTTCTACTGGACCGCCCGTTATGAGGCTATCATCAAACTTCCTGATGACTCCCTCACCCCTGAGGAAATGGTGGATTGCACCTTTCTATCTAGCATTGACTTGAATCTCACCGAATTTCTAGATGCCCATTATGAAAACAGATTGGGTGAATATGTGGGTAAGATTCTTAAATTTCCACATCTTTGTATCTCGAGTATTTATTTTATTTCTAACCCTACCATTTTGTTTCAGCAAAAATGACTCGCCTCTCTGATGATGATATCCTCCGTTTCCGTCGAGAACAACAGGCTGCAAGGGAAAAAAGAAACCCAGCGAAGACTCTGTTAGATGCCGATGCTAGTCATTCAGGCACCGAATCGAATCGCCCTCAAAAGAAGAAGAGAAAGAATGAAACACCTGAATCGGCGAAAGGAAAAGACTCTTCTCAGCCCTCAATGGAAAAATTTATGGTGAAGGGTAATCCTCAACATATGACACTCAAAGCTGGGTCTTCAAGTGCTCCGCCCCCTTCATGGAAAAGCCTGCTGAAAGAATTTGAAGAACTCACTTCTGAAGAAGTGACCTCGCTATGGGACTCCAAAATTGACTTTAATTCGCTGGTGGAAACAAATTTGGTGTTTGAGGCGGATCGGGAAAAGGTTAAGAAGATCGGATTAAAGGAAGCTTGTCAAGCCATCATGACGAAAGGACTTGAAATTGCGGCGATTTCCAAGATGATTGACCTGGAGAGCGCTGACTTTGATGGGATTAATTCCGCCAAGCAGTTAGAAGAGAAAGAAAGAGAGATCCTGAAGATGAAAGCTACTATGAAATTGTTGGATTCTGCCAACAAAGTGAATGAGAAGAAAGCCGCAGATTTAGCCCTAGAAAATGAACGCTTAAAGAAGCATGTTGAAGACTTAAACATCACTCAGAAAGCTAAAGAGGAAGAACTTGTGAAATCCAAAGCGGAAATCACTCATCTCAATTCCTCCAATGCTGAATTGAAAAATGAAAATTCTAAATTGCATTCAGAAGTTTCTGAACTGAAGAATTCTGTCCTTGATCAATTTGAAGCCGGATTTGCAAAAGCCAAAGAACAAATTCTTTTCCTAAATCCTCAAGTTTCCATCAACCTTGCCGGTTCCGATCCTTATGCTAGGATTGTCGATGGCAAGTTGATCAGCCCTGACACTGGTGATGAGGAAGACGAAGGAGAAGAAGATAAAAATGAAGAAGATGAAAATGTCAACGACAACGAAGGCGAAGGGGAAAACCATTAGTTCTGTCTCTGTTTAAGAATGACTACCGTTCTAATCCATCCTTTAACTCTCTTTTATTTCCTAAGTTAGTTTAAACTCGTTTATAGTTTGTCTTTTGTATTTGTAAGTGTTGAGCGAGTAGCTCCACAGTTTGTCTTAAAATATTATGTAATGTTTTATTAAGTACTATTAAGGTAATATGTTTTCTATATATCATTGGCTGCAAATTGGTTAATCCTGATGGCTCTGCATCATACTTAGATAACTGTAATACTTAAATTTATAATTTCTACCCTTAAATTATTGTTGTCACTATCCATTCTCAATGAAGACATCATATCTTAACTTAATACAAAAATTACTATGTTATTCCTTCTAACTTAAGAACATGATCCATTTAATAACAACTATATCAATTAGACAATCAAAATAATTAATAATACTGCGCTTTACCAATCTTTTCATCAAAAATTTCAGAGTATAACTTAGCATGAATAACATTTACTAACCTTTAACCAAATTTGATCCGCCTTCGTCGATTAGTCGAGTATGTTACGCCCACATTTTACTGTACATAGTAAAATACCCTTGAATGAATCTCTTTAAATGTCGTAAAGTTTAAACTTAACCAACTACTTTGGAATCATAAGGCCTTTGTGAACATAACTTAGTCAAATTTTTCATTTTTGACATAGTTACTCATGGAAATCAAAGTCAACATATTTGATTTCATTAGTATGCTCGCGTGGAGACTTGTGCTTAGTTTGGACAAGCTTAAATCCAATTTAAGACTGTGCTTATGAATTCGTGGCCGAATGCTCTTGTTTTAAGAGACTTACTTTTTTCTCAATTGTCTGACGTCGCCCAATTGATAGACCTTAGTTGATAAGTTTCCGCTATGGGTAAAAGAAATAAATAAAATGATAAGCCCTTGATCATTTTAAAAAGGTTATGCCTCGTTAAAAACTCTCCCGCCTGGGGTAGAGAAAAAAGTGCATCGAATTTAGTCTTACACAACAAACATAGTCTTAAACAATACAACCAACAAACGTAGACTTCAACACACACAAACTGAAACAACGAAACATAGTCTTGGACAAACATACACTGAAACAAACTGTACAAAACCAAACAAACCGAACGAACCACTTTGCACTTCAACTGTAATAATAACGGAGATGTTGCGCATTCCAAGCCCTTGGGACCCTTCGCCCTGATAACTCCTCCAATTGATACGCCCCTTGACCAAGCTCACGCAGAATCCTGTAAGGTCCTTCCCAATTAGGTGATAACTTCGAATCATCAGGCCCCTTTGCCTTCCTACGCAGAACCAAATCACCAACTCTCATTTGCCTCGGAACCACTCTAGAATTGTATCGCCTTTCCGACCTCTGTTTTACCATTGCCTGCCTCAAACGAACCTCTGCTTGCGTTTCCTCTGCTAAATTGAGATCAACCACTCTATTCATGTCGTTCTGCTCTTCATTATAAGTTGCCACCCTGAAAGTTACATCTTGTAATTCTGCTGGTATCATCGCATCTACCCCGTAAGTGAACTTAAAAGGTGATTCGCCAGTAGTTGATTGAGGAGTAGTATTGTACGCCCAAATGACCGTGATTAACTCTTCAGCCCATAATCCCTTAGCTTCGCCTAGACGCTTTCTAATTCCATTGAGAATGACTTTATTCGCTGACTCCACTTGTCCATTTGTCTGAGGGTGCTCAACTAAGGCGAAACGCATCTCAATTCCCATTCCTGCACAAAAATCCTTCACACTCCTGCTTGTAAACTGTGTTCCATTATCTGAGACGATAGTTGCTGGAACGCCAAATCTGCAAACCAATTTTCTCCAATAAAACTTTTTGACTTTTTCTGCTGTTATTTTCGCCATTGATTCCGCCTCAATCCACTTAGTAAAATAGTCCACCGCCACCAAAATAAATCTGATTTGAGAACCTGCTGGAGTGAACGGTCCCAGAATATCTACTCCCCACATTGCAAATGGCCACGATGAACTCATTGAGCTAAGAGTCTCAGGCGGCGCCTTATGTAAATCTGCATAAATTTGACATTTACCACACTTCTTCACATATTCCATACAATCCCCTCGTAAAGTTGGCCAATAGAACCCTGCCCTGAGCACTTTCGCCGCCAAAGATCTTCCCCCTACATGACTTGCACACACACCTTCGTGAACTTCAAACATAATTCTTTCCGCTTCATCCTTAGAAACACATCTCAATAAAGGAACTCCAATCCCTCTTCTGTACAATTGATCGCCCAACAATGTGTAACGACTCGCCTCGCGAATTTGATCCTTAGAGAATGTCAACACATTAGAGCCTTCTGCCTCCAAACACTGTTTGATACGCCCCATCCAATCTGAATTCGCTAAATTTAACACCATCATTGTCTCATCTTCTTCGATACTTGGGCTACTTAAGACTTCCTGGATAACTGACTTATTGTTTCCCGGCTTCTTGGTGCTTGCTAACTTTGATAGAATATCCGCCCTTGTATTCTCCTCCCGCGGAACATAATTGACCTGCATTGTGCCTATCTGCTTTATCAATCCCTGAGCTTTCAATAAATACTTAGCCAGCTGTGCGTCCCTCGCCTGATATTCACCCTGAATTTGCCTGGAAACTATCTGAGGATCTGTTTTAATCATTATGCTCTTGACCCCCATCTCGATCGCCAACTTCAAACCTGCAATTATAGCTTCATACTCTGCCTGATTATTGCTTGCTTTAAAGTCAAACTTGAGTGACTGCTCAACTGTCACGCCACCTGGTCCTTCTAAGATTATGCCAGCTCCACTTCCCTTGACATTAGACGAACCATCTACAGACAAACTCCATTCGCCAACTTCCATATTTTTCTCACTGGAAGACATTTCATTAACAAAATCCACCAATACCTGTGCTTTAACTAGACCTTTCCTGTCAAAAGTGATTTCAAATTCTGACAATTCAACAGCCCAAGAAACCATTCGTCCAGCCAGATCAGGCTTTTGCAAAACTTGGCGAAGTGGCAAATCTGGAACTGGTTTGGCTAAAATTGGTGGCTTGGACAAATGATCCTTCAAACTTTGGAACGCCCTCTCACATTCTTCAGTCCACTGAAAAGTTTTGTTCTTCCTTAAGCATTGAAAAAATGGTGCTGATTTTTCCCCAGAACACGGAAGAAACCTGGATAAAGCTGCTATTCTTCCTGTTAACTTCTGCACATCTTTAACTGAGGTTGGACTCTGCATATCGAGTATCGCCTTACACTTATCAGGGTTCGCCTCAATTCCTCTCCTCGTGATCATGAAACCCAAAAACTTTCCGCTTTGAATTCCAAACGAACACTTTTCCGGATTAAGTCTCATGTTATGCTTTCTTAGTTCGCCAAAAGCTTCTTCGAGATCAGAACAATGCGCCATCATTTCCTCTGACTTGACCACCATGTCGTCTACATAAATCTCCATGTTCCGCCCCACCTGCTTGTCAAACACCTTATCCATCAACCTTTGGTATGTTGCTCCCGCATTCTTCAGCCCAAACGGCATAGTCTGATAGCAATAGTTCGCCTGATTTGTCATGAAAGCTGTTTTCTCCTCGTCAGGCTGATACATTCTTATTTGATGATATCCTGAGTATGCATCCATGAGGCTAAGCATTCCGAATCCAGATGCCCTATCCACAAGCTTATCAATATTCGGTAAAGGATAAAAATCCTTAGGACAGTGCTTGTTCAAATCTGTATAATCTGTGCACATTCGCCACTTGCCATTAGCCTTCTTCACCATAACAACATTCGCCAACCAAGTTGGATACTTTACTTCCCTAATGAATCCAGCCTCCAGTAACTTATTTGTTTCCACCTTTACAGCCTCTGCCTTTTCTTCGCCCATCTTTCTTTTAAACTGAACAATAGGTTTCACCCCGGGATTTAAAGCCAATTTGTGACATATAAATTCCGGATCGATTCCTGGTAAATCTCTTGCACTCCATGCAAACAAATCCATATTCTCAGATAATAATTTTACCAACCTGTTTTCCTGACTTGTAGTTAAATTGACACCAACTTTCAAGTTTCGCTCACCAATTTGGATCGCCTTAGTTTCCTCTTCTGATTTCATCTTGTACTCACTGAATCCTTCTCGAGGATCCAAAATAATTTCTGACTGTTCTAAATCCACCTCATAGACTCGATGCCCCTCTTTCACTGCTTTCTTACCCATGTGCCTATACTGCTTAAAACTTTCTGAATAACACTTTCGAGCAACCATTTGATCAGCCTTTAAAATTCCAACTCCTCCTTTGCTCAATGGATACTTCGCCGTTAAATGTCTTGTAGAAATGATCGCCCCCAATCTGTTTAGTGATGGCCTCCCAATAAGTACATTGTACGGTGAAGTACATTTTACTACTAAAAACTTAATAGCAAATGCCTCCGCATTCTTCCCTTCTCCAAAGACAGTTTTCAATTCCACATATCCTCGAACAAATACTTTTTCTCCAGAAAAACCCACTAAAGAACCATCATAAGGCAACAAATCAGATTCATTTAGCCCCAACTTTTCAAAAGCGTCACCATAAATCAAATCCGCCGAGCTTCCTTGATCCAGAAGTACCCTCTCAATTTCATAATCAGCAGTCCTCAGCATTACAACAATTGGATCATCTTCGTGAGGCTGTATGCCCTCAAAATCTCGCACAGTAAACGTTATATCGGGTTGATTGGTTGCCCAACTTCCCCAATCGTTAGAGTAAACAGCATTAATGGAGTGAACGTACCTCTTACGAGCTGAATTAGTCATTCCTCCGCCACGTAATCCACCAAAAATAGAATGAATTCGCCCCTTTGCTTTTCCATCTGACTGTCTATCTTGACCATCGCCCTCAATCTCTTTTCCATCTTCAGTTCGTCTTGTTGAAGTTCCTGCTTCATCAGAATTGCTTCGCCCTTCAAGCTGCTTCATATACCCAGCCTTTATCAATTTGTCAATCTCCTTCTTCAAAGTAAAACAGTCATCAGTATTATGCCCTGAAATCCTATGATACTCGCACCACTTCTTCTCGTCCACGTAACCCGTTGACGGCTTTGGCTGCCGTGGAAAACGAATAACATTCGCCTCCAAACACGTGTGCAAAGCTTCAGTCAAATTAACCGCCAAAGGTACTGCACGGTCATTTTGGTTCCGAGTCCACGTCATCGAATGTCCTGGCCCACGCACTCCATACGGTTGAGCACGATTTTTGAAATTAGAACGGTTATCAAATCGGCCGTCATAACGGTTACGATTATTATACCCTGCGTTGCCACGTTCGGTCCATCCCTTCGAATATTGATCTGTAACCGCTCCCTTCTTCGTCTCAAACTGCTGTTTCTGCCCTGGAACCGCTGCATTCGGGCGGTTGTTCTTGATCCGATCACTCTGCTCCTCCCTGATGTATCCTTGTACCCTTTCGCGCAAATGCACCATTGTCTCCACAGGTTTTCTACTCAAATTACTGTTCAAACCACCCGGCTTCAAGCCCAATTCAAAAGCTGCAATGCAAATTTCTGGCATTTTATCCTCCAAATGAACAGATAATTGATTGAAACGCCCCATGTAAGACTGCAAAGTCTCATTTGGTCCTTGACGAACATTAAATAATGTCGCCGGAGTTACTTTTTGTGCACGACTGGTAGAAAACTGAGACAAGAACTTTGTAGATAATTCAGTAAAATTGACGATTGACCTTGACGGTAGAGTGGTAAACCAAATCATCGCTGATTTCTTAAAAGTTGATGGCAACATTTTGCACTTCAACGCGTCTGATGCGCCTACAATGACCATTTTCGTGTTGAAATACACTAAATGGTCCTTTGGGTCTGAATCGCCATAGTACGAGTCAAGTTTCAATGTCTTTAAATTGTCTGGGACGGCAGTGTTCGCTATTTTCTCTGTAAAAGGTTGAAAGTCCACCACCGTCTCAGCCATTCTTTGATCGCCCTCTTGTAAACCCTGAGTCTGATTGATGTCAGTAAGTTGATTCTGTAACTGTTGATTATGTTGACGAAGTTCATTGAGATCGTCCATGATCCGCTGAAGAACATCGGGAGGAACATCATTTTGTTGAACATGATTCCTCTCTCCGTTCGCCCCGGATCGAGTCACCATTGCGGTGAAAATTGAAGCCTAGGAAAGTATCCAGGGCCCCACGGTGGGCGCCAATGTTCCGGTATGGAACCACAGACTAAAGGCTAACCAGTTTAGAGAGCAAACGAAAGTAACAAAGTGAATAAAAATGCGTGAAATGATAGGTCCCCACCGCTTGGGCGGTCCTCTTTTATTTATAGCTTGGGTTTTGGTCCGGCTGGACCATGGGTTGCCCGGCCCATTAGTTACATGATATTGATTAGCCCATTCGGTCCGCCCATATCAGTCCAGTTTTCTTCCTCTAAAGTCCAAAAAATTCATATTTCATGGCACAGTTTTCTTCAATGGTTGTGAGATAGGACAAATGAGGAAGGCGTGGGAGTTTGTTGATCACGAATCACGATTCTCAGTTTTTTTACTTTTGCCAACTGGATTGTACCAACCCACTTACTCATCAAACCCAAAAGGGGTAAAAAAAAATAAAGTTCTGTAAATGAAGCATGAGGTTAATTTTAGGTTACTGTGTGTTCTTTAATGATGCTTGTGTCATAAAAAACTCAACTACGTCCATCGGCAAGTTACGGACGGATTTAGGCCCAAACATCGGTTTTGGTCCGATGAAATTACAACAAACCACCAGCCTGCCATTGTCCGCCCAATAGCATCGAGTTTGTTGGGTTCGGATTGGTCAGGTAGTGGTTTAGATCTGTTGGGACGCATGTGCTTATTTATCTAGGAAAAAAATCACGAAAAAGAGAGAATGGAAGGAGGAGTTCTGAGCAAAATACAGAAAATAACATCCAAAACACCTAAAATTTCATACTTTCTTAACAAATTAACTGAAAAGATAAAGTTATATAGTGTGTCTGAATGCACTTGTGCATCTGTCTCATTTTCAATCACATTTTAATTCATATTTCTTTATTCTTAATTTTCATTTCTCTTATATTAATATCTCTCTATTGAGTTTTCCGGCACAAAAGAAAAGATATATCTCTATTGATTGAATGTGAGTTGGATGAGGGTGCAAATCAAGTATTTTCCATTTCTAAAAGGGAGAATGAATGTGCATAATTTAACACATGTCTTATTTTTTTTCTTTTCAATATCTCATGTGGTTTTGCTTTGGCCGTATTGTACAATGATTGTACGGTTCGTAATTGAGGCCATTTTCATGATTCGTAACAGAAGGATAATGTTTCATCCACACCTCTCTTTTGAGGTGGAGAGGTGGAATGGTGAGAGAGATAGGAAGAAATGAAAAAGTAAGAGAGAAAAAATATGAGATGTGATAGATGATAAGACGAGAGAGATAGAAATAAAAAGAGGTGGAAATGAAGTGTTTAAAAAATGAGATGTGTACATATCATTACTCGTCACGGAAAGCTGTGAGTTGCGCATATCCATAAAATAATAAATATAGTAGGATAGTCTGTTTTAATGTAATTTATCTTGCAAAATTTCACGTACACTTGTAACAAAAATCTGCAAACTAACTACTCCCTCCGGTCTTATTTATAAGTCACAAAAAAAAAATTCACATAGTTTAAGAAATGTAGTTAAACTAGATAAAATGCATTAAATTTGTCTTAAATTAAAATGAACTTCTAAAATTACTCTTTGTTATTAGTGTTGAAAAGTGGAAAAGAGAGAGAATAATTAATGAGACACATTTTACAAGTTAGAATTAATAAGGGCGTCATTGGAAAAAATTAATTAATATAGCTCAAACTTTCATTTGGTTCTTATAAAAAGGACCAAGATTTTTCTTCTCTTTTATGCTTATAAATAGGACCGGAGGGAGTATATGCAAGATATTTATCGAGCATGCCACAATCAGCACTTCCCATTTCAAGTACAATGATCCATTGACATCATTTCAAACTGCATACATACACAGTTGAAAATCATGGCGCAACTAAAATCACAAT
Source organism: Lotus japonicus (assembly GCF_012489685.1). NCBI lineage: Eukaryota > Viridiplantae > Streptophyta > Magnoliopsida > Fabales > Fabaceae > Lotus > Lotus japonicus. The sequence continues at coordinate 87,827,437 of NC_080043.1, read as the reverse complement.
TGTATGTTGAACAAGTTAGGATTAAATCGGGTGGGTTCATTTGCAATCCAAGTTAGTGTATACTAAAAGCTAATATGTTGGTGAACAAAACCAAATATCTCACAAATAATTTCCTTTGCATATATATTTTCGTATAAGATTTATAGTTGATATGAATAATTACAAATATTTAAAATGTGTTTTTAGCAAAATATCTTTGTTTTTTGGTATTGTTTGAGTGGATTGAGACTTCATTGAGAGTTCTACCCTATACCAGGTGATTTTCAGTTTTTCACCATCAATCATTTTTTTGAAATCACCATCAATCTAATCGCATTGATGGTTTCTTGTGGCATTCATTGGTTTACGATCTGAAACTGTGGGAAGCTGGGAATAGAGTGAAATTATTATCGTGATGTAATGCTACTAGGGTAGTAGCGTATGGGGCCTTTTGAAGCAAATGAAATGAATGCTAAATTTGCACATTTCTGTGACATGAGCATGAGAAGGCCAGTTCTTACTTGTGAAAATAGGCTTCCCATTTTTCAGCATTCACTGCCATCCAACGCTTAGTTATCACTAGCTTCAATTCTCGATCACCACGCCAGCATTGCATAATTCGTTTGGTTTCTTGCGCAGAAGATTATCAGACCTTGAAGTGAATGCTACCATCTACTAGACTACGTACTACTAGTCTACTACGACGTATTATTACTAGCTTTTGTTGTTTGTAAAGTTTAAATATGCATAAAAGGGAGGATTTTTTAGTCAGAAGAGGTAAGAGCATATCCAATGTATTAGTGTGCACTTATCGCTATTTTTTATCTGGTCCTACAATATTCAATATATTGTTATTTTTAAATCCTATGCACATTTTGGTTGGTCCTATAGTTTGCTCCAATGTCCATTTTGGTTGAAGTACAAAAGAGAAAAAAGTTACTTTTTTATCGTCCCCTAATAATATAACTCTGGTGAAAAAAGCTGAGTGACATATAAGTTGATGAGGGAAAAGTCGAAAGATCAATCCCTGAAGGGTGTAATTTATATTTTCAATTTATAAAGAAAAGTAATTATTATTTAAGATCTTGGTTGGGATGATGACTTGTTAGAAGATACAGATCTAAAATTCAAGGCACAACTCTAGCTCAGCCTTCTCCGATAGTTGATATATTATTATAAGATACAAATCTTGGCATTATGACATCACATGGACTACTTTATGATCAAACAATTTTTTTTCATGAGCAAAAAAGGTTTTTCTTTTCTTTTCTTTTCTTAAGGACTATTTCTGTGGCAATAAAAAAAAATTATTTGGGCTGCAGTGAATAAAATGATATTTTGGTGTTCAACCTGGGCAAAAGAGAGAAAAGAGGGATTGAAAGTCAAATAAAGTTCTAGCAGACCCATTAGCTTTGCTTGTTTTATCTATTGGGCTTTCAATAGATATAACTATCTATGTATCTTAACTCTTGTAGTCTTGGTTTGGGCTAGTCTCTTTTCTATTGAATCAGCCGTTTGTGAAAAAATAAAAAAGAATCTAAGTGTGGAGATTGGTTTGAGGAAGCGACAATACCAAACCATCAAACATCAATGCAGTTAGATTAGATTATGATGGCACAAATACTGATCAAAGTATATTACTCCCTTCGTTCCTAAATAACTGATACTAATTTGGTTCTTTTTTTTTTCCCTATTTAACTGATACTTTTACAATTTCAAGAGAGCATTAATGCTACTTTATCAATTGTGTCCTTCATTTATTGTTGGTAGGAAAATTGAAAAGTTAGAATTGATAAGAGAGATAAAGGGTATAATAGGAAGTTAGATAGTAATTTTAGTAAAATAAGAATATTAATTGCTACTTCTTAATATTTGTGCCACAACCTTAAAGTATCAGTTATATAGGAACGGAAGAAGTATAAAGTTGAAAAGCATTAGAAGAGGAACGTAACTTGCATAGTAGGCAGCTAAATACAGAGTGAATCCATAATTAAACATGCTTAATCCTGAATTTATACTGGCCCTGGCCCTGCCCCTTTGGAGTAACAGATAAACTAGTGTCAGTGGCAGGTAAAGATCACTTATCTGCTCCAGCTAGCAACTGCATGCGCAGGAATTTCCATAGGGTAATTAATGTTATTACCAATTGATGTTCATATGGGATTCAGATGATGGGTGGTGGTGGGTGGAGGTTGTAACAAAGAAAATAATTGAGGCGTGCTCTTGGGGATCTCCATTTATATTGTTTTAGGTTTTCAAGGATTTGGATTCTCAAGATTTCTAGGTGTGCTATATCAGGTAGTAGTAGAACCGTAGAAATGATCTGCTAGCAACTTCTGCTAACAGGTTAATGAAGCGTGGCCTAATATAGGGTTTGAATAGAGTGATAAGCAGTCTTGATAATTGGCCAGCATGGGCGGTTACACCACTATCGGAGGAGGACATAATCAATCAAGCATTAAGCAATTTAAAATAAATCAAAAGCCAATGAGTTATGAGGTAAGTTATGACACCAGTGCCCTTCAATATTCTTTTAATTCCAAATGAGCCTAGTTTAACTTAGTATTAATTGTGCGTGTATCAAATAATCATAGCAATTGTATTACAAATAGATGTGTGGTGACTCAAAAGTCAGAATCAAAGTTAAATGCACATGTTCAACCTTCTCTGTTCTCTGTATTGAAGTAAACCAACTTTTCAACTTCACATTCCATCCATGGCTCATAATCTTGTTCAGCCACGTGCAATTCTGCCTGTTCACTTCTTCAAAATCGTCCTTAAAACTAATCTTGAAAGGCTTGTAAGTACTATTGTTATGCTTCTAAGGAGTGCTACATACATATGCATTTGAATATGATATATATTTGCTATTTGCTCAGGAACAAGTTACTGTAGTTAATTAAGATTACTACGGATTTTTTTAGAAATTATGAAGTTGTGTTTGGATTATTGTTATATTTATGATAGGAATATTGAAATTGTTTCACATACTGACCAACACCATTCTTCGCACAGAAAATACCCAAAAAGTTTACAGAGATGTATGGAGGTGATTTATCAAATCCAGTGTTTCTGAAGCCTCCTGATAGTACTAAATGGGAAGTTTATTGGACAAAACAGAAGGGTGAGATTTGGTTGGAAAATGGCTGGAAACAATTTGCTGAAAATTACTCTCTTGATTATGGGTGCATGGTGGTGTTTAAATATGAAGGGACTTCCAAGTTTGATGTATTCATACTTGACAAAAGTGCCTTAGAAATAGACTATCCTTCCTGTGACAAAAACCATGATCAGGGTGATGATGAAGAAGTTCAATTCTTAGGGGAAAGCCTTGCAGACCAAAAGGCTACACTAAATCCTCCATTCCCGTCTTCTCAACCTTATAAGAGAACGAGAAATGCTTCATCTGTGAATGTGGAAAGAAATTCCAATATGCCAAAGTTCCATGCAGGGGAAGGTGATCAATATGATCAAGGGACAAAGTTTAACAGAACTGTCAAGCCTAAACTTAAAGGTATGGAATTCATGATCTGCTTAGATATTTTTTTAAGCTTTCTGTTCAACACTTGTGGTGGTTATCCAAAAAAATTAAATTGTTAAGTGAAAATTATGACTAATTTTATCTTATACTTTGCACAAAAGAAGTTTATTAGACTTGATGGTGGACAATGAAACCCACCTTCATTATGCTAAAATTTAACCTTTTCGGATAACATATATATAGCTTTAATTTCTACTATTTCTAAGACCTCTATCTTAAGAAATTCTTTGTACATGGAACAAACTTGAAGGATTGCATACAAATTAACATTTTCTGTGTCTTTCTGCTAACTATGAAATAATTATCTGAAGCTAAACCACTAAAACCACTAAACTCAAATTAAGTTTAGACGTGTTTGGTTTGCATTTTCCAGGTGGGAGCACTTCTCAAAGAACATCGTCGTTGAATAGGCCCAAGACACTTAAAGCTCAGACAGTAGCTCAGGAATTTGTCACAAACAATATTTTTTTCACGGTGGTCATTATGCCATGTCATCTGGTTGAAAATGCAGTGGTATATATGATTAAACAGATTAGGATCCTTTCATGTTGAAATTACACATCATATTGTTATGTTGAAAATTTGTGTCTATTTAACACAATGTTTCACATGATATATCACGTGACATTAGAGCATCAAAATATATGGTTAAACACTTATGTTACCTTATTTATGCATTCATATACAATTATATGTTATGAACTTTTGATTGTAGCTAGCATTAATGTTACATTATGCAGAAGAGAGTACCAAAGTTCATAGATTTTGAGAACAAGGAGCCTCGTGTGATTTTGCAGCATGGAGAAAGAACGTGGCCGGTGAAGGTGGTGCGTAATGGTGCATATCTCCTCACTTGTGGCTGGTCTTCTTTTGTAACGGAGAGTAAATTGCAAGATGGAGACATTTGTGTCTTTGAGTTGGTTGACAGAGAAGTTCCAAAGCTTGAAGTTCATGTTTACTAAGATTCCCATTAGCTTATTCAATTCATCATCCTCTAGGAGCTAGCTTTCTCTGAATTTTGCAAGAAATGTGACTTTTTTTTCATTTCATCATCTAATGTTGAAAGTGACATTTGAATGTAGTTAAATAGACTTGATCGTTTGGGTGAAGTTAGTCTTGAGAAATTTGAGTGAAGATGTTATGGTCCATTTCACACTTCTACTACAAGTTTAATTAAACCCCAGATTTTCTTTACTTGCTGATCTTTTTTAATTTTTTCTTTACTTGCTGATCAATACAAGAAAAGATTATCAATAAAAGCCCAAAACTCAACCACATTTTGTAGCCACTTTTTTTATCCTACCCCTGAATTTTCCTTCAACTCTAGCAGTACACTAAAAAACATTGGCCACAAATGAGAAATTACCTCAACCATTGTCATTTTTCAAAATTACTCAATTGTGCAAGTGAGTCAGGTATGAGTCAACAAACCCGCCCAAGTTCACCAATTTCAAGTAAACTCGGCCAGTTCGACTGAGTAATGTTCGAGTTACAACATAATCTATCTATATCAAACAACCCTATCAGGTGTCAGAGTCCCGGTCAAACCGATTGGACCGGCTGGCTGGTTCGAGTTTTGCAACAGTGACATCAACTATGCACCTACTCCTAAGGTGAAAAATATATCGATCATACCCACTAAATAAAAGCAACCGGTAAAAATAATCCAATATACATCCCAACTAAACCAATATAACAGGGACACATCCCTAATTAAAGTACTCCCTCAGTTCCTTTTTATTTGTCTTTCTAGCACAAAGCTCTTCCACCAAGGTATTGCACTTTTAGAGCTAATTTTCCCATTTTACCCTAATTCAATTCACTATTTACTTTATCTTCATTCATAGAATTTCTCTCTCCAATAATTAATTTCCTAATTTTCCCACAACACTCTCTCTCATATCATTAAACTATTTCAGTTTTCAACAACATTAATTTTACATTGTCTCATGCACTCCTCAAAGAAAGACTAAAAGACTTCAAAAAAAAAAAGGAAACGCAGAAGGTTTATACAATTATACTCCAGCACTCCAATTCCCTCCAAGAAAGGACGTGTACATTTCACTCCAATTCCTTCGAATTCCAATTTAATCAAAACTTAATTATTTGAATTCATTTATTTTTTAAATTCAAAGGCCAGTTTCCATTCAATCAAATTCTACTGCAGTTTTTTTTAAACCACTAAGTATCATGCAATTTTATGATGTGATTATATGAAATGTACTCCATAATTAACCGCAAAGTAACATTGGAGTATGTATTTATAGTCAAGTTGAATAGTCATATAGAATAATTAAAGCTAAAATCAGATTGGACAATGAAATTTTGAAGCAAGAAAGACAACACAGTTTTCAGGAAGCTCATTAAATTCAATTTTCCACTACTAAACTTTGAATGGAATAATGAGATTGTGTTAGGGGTATAATTGGTACAATGTAACCTTAAATCACCAAATGACAAATTAAAGGAAACAAAAAAATTGTGCTAGAAAGACAAATAAAAAGGAACGGAGGGAGTATAAAATATTTGAAGACTTATTTAATTAGTCTATGATTCACCGTTTGAAGACCTATCCACACTTTCTTGTGTCACGCGGAAGTACTACGAAGCAGTTGTAATTATCACGGTATGTAGAGTATGAATTTTTTGTCCTCTTTCCCTTTCAATGCATGCATCTCCCCGTCAAAATAAAAATGCATGCATCTCTTGTGTCGTGAATTAGTGTCCCATGCATCTGTGTGTTAAGAGACTACTGTTTGATTAATTAGAATGCTTTCCAATAAAACACAAGTTTTGAGCATATTTTAAAATAGAGTTTCTTACTTTAATTTTGCAAACTTAATATTACGCTTGGAATAGGAAAAAGCACGTTTGAAACATGAAAGACACTGGAGCGTGAATGAAAAATACAAATTGAGGATCATCTCCATGGAAAAAATGTGAGAAAGAGACTATTTTGTGCAAAATATTCCTAATTTTACATAATAATAATATGAATAATAATAATAATAATAATAATAATAATAATAATAATAATAATAATAATAATCTTGGCTACATCCTTAAACTATAATTTTAAGTTTTAACAAAAAAAATTAACTACTCCATTTATGTTATTTAAAAAAAAATCCACTTTCTCTTTCACATTCTCTCATATTAAATGATGTAAAAAACTATCTCATTTCGTTTCTGTTTAACTCTACTTAGGGGTATACATGACTCAGCTCGGTCGTCTTTTACTTGCCTCCCCAAAGTCCATCAAGCACGCACTCTATATCGGGTTTTCGCCAGGTCAAGGGACGTATTCGAGTTTATTAAAAATTGGACTCGGTCAATACTTAGGGTTAAGTGAGAGACGAGCACAACTCGTCTCAACCCGTCTCAGGAACACTCCTTACATTTGAAAAACATTCTCTTAGAATAACAAGAAAACTAATGTATACGATCAAGAAATAACAACGGTTTCATCAAGTAGTGCTTATGTTGCTGAAGAAAAGCGTTGTCAAAACATAGGTACCACCTACCACAAGTCTAAAACTGTTTTTGAAAGAAACGAAAACGGTTCCTCGACTTTACAATGCGTTTTCCCGCCGTTTCCGCGTAAAAAAAAATGATGTCGTGTATCCACAGGCTTCAAAACATGGCTTTGTCAGAACTTTGCACGAAGAATTACAATTTCTTAAATTAACATCACACAAAAACAATTTCATGTAATAGTAACTTAAACCCGGAAGTAATATGATTTGTATGTAGCTATGATGAAATATTATACTAGAAATATAATAATGCACTCAATATATAGTTAGATTAAAGTCTAGTCACACGCAAAATTTAGTACAAATGATCTCATAACTGTGTAATTTCTTTTATAGTTCATTTATAAGATTAAAAGTTAGTTTTTTACAAAATAAAATGGGGAAATTCTAATATGCACAAAGATCCATTTGTGTAACCTTGCACAACCCAACAAATTGTCCATTTTACCCTTATTCTAAAATTTAGTCCCATCTTCATCCTTCCCATTATCTTCATTATCTTCAACCCAAACCCACCCAAATTCAGAAAAATAAAATTAATTGTTTTAAAATAACTCAGAATAAATATTTTTTTCTTAATTCTGAAACAGAATCTTCTTTAGCATTGATGATTGAACCCCAGTCATAGCACAAGGTGTGGCGGAGCTCTGATTGCAAACAAGAGGAGCAACCAAAACGTAGCTAGTTGCAATTCCATTACCACCTCCTCCTATCCACAAACAGAGTAAAGCTTTGATTTGATTTCCCCAAATGGAGGAACAACCATGAACGCTACTTTGCTTCTACATCCATCATCACCAACCTCCACTTCATCATCATACTCTTACCCATACCCACTTCACCATCCTCCTCCTTCTCCTTCTCCATTCAAATTCTCGCATACGAAATGGAGAAGTTGTATCTTTGTTTTCTCTGGGTCAGATCTAGGGTGGGATGAGTTCGGTTTTGGTAGTGGTTGTGAGTTTGGGTCGTGGGGGTGGGGGTGGGGGTGGAGGTTTGGGTGGGTTTCGGGTGGTTGGGTTTCGTTGGGTGAGTTTGTTGTTATGGGTTTCTGGGTTAAGTGGGTGGGAGGTGCCATGGAATATTCCCTGATGGTTGTGGCGGTGGGGGAGGGAGGAGGTGGAGGAAGATGGTGGTGGCAGTGGTAGTGGTGGTGGGAGTGGGTGAGGTTGAAGATGAAATTAGGGATGAAAATGGGTTGTTGATGATGGGAAGGATGAAGGTGGAATTAATTTTTGAAATAAGGGTAAAATGGACAATTTGTTGGGTTGTGTAAGGCTGCACAAAGATTTCTTTGTGCATATTAGATGCCCCCAATAAAATGTAGTTATAACTTTTTTGTGAGAATGAGTTAAGATGCAATTTGCCTTTCGGGTCAACCCAAACACGTCTTTTGTGACCCAATCTTTTCTAAACCCGCATCTCATCGGATTTCATCAAGTCTAGAGACGAGTTCATATCTAAAAATTAACTCAATCAATATTTAAAGTTGGATAAAACACAACCTCACTCGTTTTAAAATGACGTACAAACACCTCCATTAATATATTTGTTTCCTCACATTTTTATTTTACAATACAAACTAACCACAAATTGAATTAAGAATTCCAGAAGAAAGAAACAGTACACTGTCATTATTAAAACTAAGGAGTTCTAACTTAACCCAAAAGTTAGTTCAAGAATTGAGGGTTGTTACTCTACCATTTATAAGCACTTATTTGACCATATCTCTAGCCAATGTGGACTTCTCAGGGCTGGACATTTGGAGCGTGAAATAAACATAAACGAGTTGTCCAAAAATGAGAGGTCTCCACAACAAATGAATCTATGATAGACTCTGATAACATATTAAAATTAGTAACTTAATCCAAAAGCTAGCTCAAGAGTTGAGAATTACTCAAACATAAGCACTTATTTAGCTACATCTCTAACCAATGTGGGTCTTCTAAAAGTCATGTTATAATCAACTAATACAAAAACCAGAACCACGAGTAAAATGCGAATCAATTTTTCTTGGAACCACGAGTAAAATGCGAATCAAATTTTCTTGGTATTCTTTTTGACATTTCAAATTTTCCATAGCTGCAATTACTGTCTGTACACAAATGTCCCCTTCGGAAGCACATATATGGTTCGCCTTCAAGCTATATATAATAGTGCAAATGTGACACACTCCATACTCCAACATCAAAAGCAAAGGTTTTTTGTTTGGTAAAAAAAAAGCTAAGGTTGACAAACACTTCTATATCCGTAGTTGTGAGCATAATAATTAATGGCCCAAAGCTTTTCCACGGTGCTCAATTTATCCTTCACTTCACACCCTATTTTTTGCAAACCTCAAAAGCTAATTAGAGGGCATAATCTACTTCAAGTGCACAGAATTAACTCCCCAATTCCATGCTATGCAAGCACTAGCAGCACAAGTGTGTCACAAAGAAAATCAGCCAATTACAAACCTAACATTTGGAATTACGATTATTTGCAGTCCTTAAAGCCTGGTTATGCGGTGATTAAATAATCGATCTTAATTGCATATATAATGTCTTTGATTAATTAATAGATTTATCACATCTCAATGTATTTATAATGTTATGACATGTGATTTGGTTTATGTGTTATATTTGTAGGATGCACAATATGAGGATACGGCTAAGAAGTTGCAAGAGGAAGTGAGAAGAATGATTAAGGATGACAAAGCAGAGATTTGGACTACACTAGAGCTTATTGATGATGTGAAGCGTTTGGGCCTTGGCTATCTATGTATCTATAACTTTATTAAAGCAGAAAGGGTTATGAGAACCAATTGCATAGGTGTCAGTTCCACAAAAATCCTCTTTTTTTATTGGTGTAATTTTATAGTGGAAATCCTAGGTGGCTTCCTGATATTGCTTCCCTCCATTCCTTGGCCACATGTCTTTTCCTCCATTTTTTCGATTTTTTTAATTCAGCATTATTAAATGCTTCTATTTCACATTCAACTTTATATATATCTCTATCTCCCAATTTATTACTCAATTTTCAAATTATGAACAATCTTCATTATAATCTTGGTTTTACCACTCTCTCTCTCTCCCATTTAAATCTATTTCCAATACTTCTTATTAATCCCCTTTCATTCTTTCCCTTAATTTCGGTCCTTTACAAAAAAAATTAATCTCCCCCCCTAAATTGCTCTAACTATCCGGTGATCAATACATTCAGAAGCATTTAGAAAAAAAAAACTAATTTCCTTCACTAAATTATTAAAAGCTCTTAAAATATCTGATTGTATTTCAATTAAAATTAAAATGAAAAAGATATTTCCCCACTAATTTCGTTCATTTACTCCCTCCCTCATCCTAAGTTGTTTTTTCCCAATAACAAAAGAACAGTCTAGATTGTATTCCAAATCTGTTCTGAATCTCTTCATATTCCCCCATATTTAAAATGACTGTCATTATCTGGACTCATGTTTAGATTTTCAAACTCTTCACCGATTCCAACCCTTTTTTCTTCCCAATTTCTAGATACACTCTCAATCAATTAATTCAATTATGGTTTTCCAGACTCTCTCTCTCACGCTTACAATTTCATTTGCTTTGTTCCAAAATCAAATGAATATAAACACATGTCTTTTCCTCTGTTTTTTCATTTTTTTTAATTCAATCTAATTTTTCATTCTCTCTCCCACTAACACTCCCCCAACCGTATTTATCATTTAATGCTTTAATGAAGGGATGTTCATATTCATTCATTTGATTTTCTCCATGCATAAATCTCTCATATTCCCTTTTTTCATTCTCCCATTAAAACCACCCCTTCCTTTTTCAATGCTTATCATTTCATTTACATCCAGATTTTGAATTCTGTTATTAATGATTTCCTTTTTCCACTTCAAAATTATAATACTAATAAGGACCAAAAAAAATTATAATACTAATTAATTTTGAAATTAATTACAAACCCACAAAGTTTGTGCTTCAATTTTCTCTTTAAAAAAATATAAAAATTTTATCTAAATCTTAAATATAATTTGTGCTTCAATTTTGTCATCGTAAAAATATAAAAATTATATCTAAATCTTAAATATTATTTTCCGGTTTTAAAAATTTGTGCTCCTTATAAATCCTCATTTTTTATTGGTTTCTTCAATTTTAATTATATTAATTCATACAAAAATTTATATATAATTGTCCAATTTTTAAATTCAAAAAAGGTTCATTAAGCTTTAAACTTAAGAGTCTGTTGAGTTTTTTCCCTTCCCCAAGGAGACTAAAATAAAATCTGATTCTTTGTTCATTTTCTTTCTCAGTTTCCCAACCAGGGCCGGTCCCGACATTTTGGAGGCCCTGTGCAAATAATAAAAATGGACCCCCAATAATTTTTTTTAAAGAACATTATCTATTTAAATTATAAATAGCATCAACAACTTAAAAAATATGTGACTAACATAAATAAAATGTCATATTCTAGTCAATATAATTCAAAAAAAAAAATTAACTAAAAAAAAGCCTCTCTCCTAGCATTTTTTGAAGCAAAATTTTCAATCAAGTTTCATATTGTATATTCTCCAACATATTATTCTCAATTGCTTTCAATGCTAACCCATTAAGCATTTTCAGAGTTAATTGGTTCACCAATTAATATCCACTTATCTAGTAAATTAGGTAGAAGAACCCAAGGAAACCTTCCACATTCCAATGCTAATTAAGCTCTTAAAACACCGCTATATAGAATTAATGTCTGGAATTAATAACTAGCAATGCGTTGGTTCGCTTGGCAACGCAATTCTTGGCCATGCAGCTCGCGCGGGTTCGAATCCCAGAGACCCCTGACTTTTTGCATAAATTTTGAATTTAAATTCGAATTAATGGCTAAAAATTACCACCAGGAGGATTTGAACCTGTACCACTCAGGTTCCAGAGCATAGTGCTTTTCCATTGAACTAGCTCACTATATTAGAATAGTTTTGAACATTAATAATTTATATGTTTGGAAATATATCTCACAAATTTTTTTTTGAGGCCCCTTCTTTTTGGAGGCCCTGGGCTGTGGGCCTGCTTGCACAGGCCCAAGGCCGGCCCTGTTCCCAACGTATTTTTCCAGTTTCTTTATTGGTTGTTCCAATATCTCTCTCTCCCACTCCAAACCATTCCAGTTTCCAGTGCATTGTTCCAAGAACAGGCAATTCAATTGTTTCTTGGTTTTCCAATATCTCTCTCTCCTCTTTCTCTCCCTATAAAAGCCCTTCATATGGTTATGTTATCTCATTCATCTTCTGCTTGATCTCTAGCATTCGAACTGAGTGAAATAAGGGAATTTCTTTGCCATGGCAATATGGCATTTAAGCTTGATGATCTCTCCACTATTGATTCCCTATAAACGGCTGAACAAGCATTTTAGCCCTTTCTCTGTATCTGATAAAAAGATTTCGGAACCCTGAACACCCAAATAATGTGTTTAATTCCAAATTTCAATTTAGGGATGGCGCCATTCCCCCTTTTTTACTTGCCTTCTACACTAAACAAGTTTCACCCTGAGGTAATGTTTTGTTGACATTCCTAGGTTGCAAAGAATGCATTTTGCCTGGAGGGAAGTGTGTTTTTATGCAATTCTTCTCTTTCTCAGATCTGAACTGTAGCCGCATGTGAGAATACTTCTGAGGGGACTTACTAGGAGATATGTTCTCTTCTATTACTTAAGGTATCAAATTCTGTTAGCAATGTGGTTCTATTTTTTTTTTCTTCTCTTGATTTTCTTAATTACTTGGTATTTTTCATACTGCTACATTTGCTTATGGTCCTCTTATGTGTGTTAGTTATTGCATGGGGGAGCTGATTGTGGTGTTGAGAGTGACAATATTGGTTGGACCACGGAAGATGCATTTCATATTGAAATCTTTCCGTTTTCATCTTTATGTTTATGAATTTTAATGAAGAAACTATTATTGGGTGTGTGATAAATTATGTTTGTGTTATGTGAGCTGTGAATTTCGTATAAGTTCTTACTTTCTTTAAGTACATTATTGAGTTATAGTTAGGAAATTAGCAGTGTACAAAAAAGGTAAGGGGAAGATGGAAATCATCCCTTCAAAAACTGTTAGCCTAATCCAGTGATTCTCTTTTATATATGGTTTACTACTACCTTGGAGCTCAATGTTCACTAAGGCGAACAGTTTAACAATAATTTTTTCGTTTTGAAAATTGATTGAATATTGAAAAATTAAATATGTGACATGATGTGTGCTTTCTCATTTTTTGCCATTATTTTATTCAATCATCTCTTCTTGCAAATGATAATGTAATTGTGTATCTTTTTTATATGTAGGATCTCTTGAGCAAGTTCTCTTAGATTGATCTTGGAGGAAATGACCATGATAGTGTTGTTGCATTCAATTCCCATGTGCCATGGCTTGGAAGCGTTGGGGATTGTGAAGATTCTGCAGAACCTCCCTCTTCTTAAACAAGGTGTTGAAATTGAAGATCTAGCGGGTGTTGTTCATATTTATGATTCTAAAGTTATCTCAGAAAAAATATTGGTGAATGTTTTCAGTGTAGCTGGAATTAGCAGTTCAATTTTTTTGAAGATGAGGCATGAGTCCTAAATTAGTGTTATTATGAATTTTATTTCAGAAATTGTTATTGAGCTTATGATTTGCTCAATTTATCAGGCTGTGTTTGTTTCTGCTTTTGTTTTTTTTTTTGTGTTTCCCTACTCTCTGATAATAGTTTTAATTGTTGTGTTCTTATTATTTCAACTATTTACTGTTTAATGACCTTTGGCTAGCTATGAAATTGTATGCTTTTTATTTATTTATTTTTCTAATTTTAGTTAGTTGAGCTTTTCTTTTACCTTCTACATTATCAATCAGAGTATTGTTTGAGATTTTTGTTTATTAAAAATTCTAAGAAAATACCCCTTGGTGCCCCAAAAAAAAAGCACGCTTCCTGTGATAATTTAGTTCATGATAAGTTGCCAAATTCCGTGCGGTTTGTCCACCAAATAATTTTAATTAGATAAAATATATACTCAACAAGATTAAGGGCACTATAATAGGTAGACTGAAGAAAATTAAAAGAGAGTAATGAAATGTTTTTTATCAAAATAGTACGTATATGCTGCGATTTCAAGTACGTATATGCTTTTAGTCAAAATAGTATATGTCAAGTAGAAACAATTGCACTTCATCAAGACAAAAGAAAAATCCAAGTTACCTATAGACTGAATCAAATTAAAAGGGAGTAATGAAATGTTTTTTGTCAAAATAGTATATGCTGCGATTTTAAGTAGAAACAATTGCACTTCATCAAGACAAACGAAAAATCCAAGTTACCTGTGAACCACATTACATTTATTATAGTTATTTTAATAAGTTCATTTGTGGATATATTTTCAGAAATTATATTTTAAGAGTTAAAATATGTTTAATGGGTATTAAAAAAATTAATGAAATGTTTTTTAGTCAAAATAGTTAATAATTTCATTTTATTAATATGTTTATTTGGCTTTCGGAGAAATTTTATTCTAATATTAATATTTCTATTTTTCGCTGCAGAGTTATATGAAGAGTAGGAGTAAAAAACTTCTCTTATAGGATAGCTGGCTCAAAACAGAAGTTTGCTCCAGAAGATATTATTTGAAACTAGCTCCAATTTTTACTCTAAGCTATCATGTTTTGCTATTTGGCTGTGGTATATTTAATAATTTTTTTTATCTTCATATCAAGAGTAGGAGTAAAAAACTGGCCCCAACTTCATATGTTTTGTTAGCGTTGTTTCATTATCATATTATCATTTCATGGAAGGGAAAAATCAATTCAGGATATGATTTTGCTGGAGTAGCAGTAGTATAATATATGAATGTGGAATGTATGAACGTGGAGTATTCAATATCCTTATGAGTTTTTTGTGGAGTAGCAGTAATATAATATCAACAAACAATGTAGGCATGACTCAAGCAACGTCCAATGCAGGGGAATTATTCAATTTAAAATCAAGCAAAAACATATGTACTGAACCTGAGTTGTCATACATGAAAGAACTTAATTCTCATTTGATTACAATTCATCATCCCAAAGTTTATATTATATTAGAGTAAATTGATATGTTTTTTTACTTTTTTACAACAGTAAACTTCGCCGTGCAGCGCACGGGAGAAAAGCACTAGTAACTTTGAAAAGGAGATAAGAGAGGTTCTTAACAAGTTTCTATCTTTGAACATATGTGGAGGTACAGTTGTTCATAGAAGCTTGCATAAGACTGCTCTGTGCTTTAGGCTCTTGAGAGAATATGGCTACGATATATCAGCAGGTATATATATACATACGGGACTGTCTACCGGTTACTACCTATTCGGGTGGTGAATTTAACACATCCACCTGCCAAATTGCTGCGTATTAGCGGTGAAAATAGTAAATTTGTAGCCATTTGATAGTTAATTTTTGGACATTTATTATACTATCAATGTTTCAAATTACAATTATTTCACATGGTCACAAATGATAATTATGTTGGACTATATTAAAAACTAATCAATCTATTAACGATGTTTTTACAATTAGTGTCATGATATTTAATTTACAACTTCTTATATGCTACAACTAATTAATATGCAGAATTTAAAAAAAAAAACTAATTAATATGCAGAGAAATTATTTTTATTCGTAAGCAGTGTTTTTCTTGGTTGATTGTAAGTCTGTAACAATTATATATTTACAAGTTACGAGTGGTGTATTGATACCCACCCAAACAACCCAACAGTTGGTGGTGACTGGTGACAAGTCTATACATATACATGATATATATGTCTACTAGGAGTAGTACTTTTTTTAGCTATTAGTTAGCAAAGTATATATAAAGTGGACTTTTGAAATTCATACATGTGTTTCATCACGTAGATATTTTTGAGAGCTTCTTGGACCAAAATGGTAATTTCAAAACAAGTCTTGTCAATGATGTACAAGGAATGTTGAGTCTCTATGAGGCATCATTTCTTTCTTATGAAGGAGAGAACATTTTGGTTGTGGCCAATGCATTCGCTAGTTTTCATCTCAAGAGCATCCATGAAGATAGAAGTGAAATTCTCTTAGAACATGTGAATCATGCATTGGAGCTTCCACTACATTATAGAATCCAAAGGCTTGAGGCTCGATGGTATATTGAGTTATATTCAAGAAGAAAGGATGCAAACTGGGTGTTGCTTGAAGCAATTTCAACATGGTGCAATCAACACTGCAAAAAGATCTCCAAGAAATGTCAAGGTGGGTTAATTTCTATAAGAAATGTATGCAAGTATTTATTATTTGAAAAATTAACAAGCATTTTTTGCTAGTTTTATTTCATTGTTTCACATTAATGAAGGTGGTGGAAGGGGATGGGACTTGCCCCAAAGTTAAGCTTCAATCGGGATAGACTAGTGGAGTGCTTCTTTGGGATGGTTGGAATGACTTTTGAGTCAAAATACAGTGATCTTCGCAAAGGATTAACCAAAGTGGGATCTTTAATAACTACAATTGATGACATTTATGACGTGCATGGAACCTTGGAAGAATTAGAGCTTTTCACAACAGTAGTAGAAAGGCAATTTTTTGTTAATTAACTTCCTTAATCCTTATTATAGTGTATTATCCGCAAGTTATTGTTGATGGTTAATTTTTTTAGTGAATTGGTGACATTGTTAAAAATGGTGTTACTTTCAGTTGGGATATTAAAGCAATTCAAGTTCTTCCAGATTACATGAAGATAAGCTTCTTAGCCCTCTACAACACAGTCAATGAATTGGCTTATGATGCACTTAGAG
The DNA here is from genome assembly GCF_012489685.1 of Lotus japonicus. NCBI lineage: Eukaryota > Viridiplantae > Streptophyta > Magnoliopsida > Fabales > Fabaceae > Lotus > Lotus japonicus. The sequence goes on along the minus strand of NC_080043.1, from coordinate 87,810,604 downwards.
AACAAGGGCAAAATATCCTTCCCTACCTCATTGTAAATAAACTTAGATGTCCTTAAGTTTGAATTTGAATTGTAAATAAAAAAAGGCATCATTATTTTATATCCACTCATGATCAGTTTCATTTTGGTCAACTCTAGACTAGTCAAGCCTACAAGGACTTGTGAAGTTTAGGAATTCAAACACAAAAGGAAAAATAAAGTAATAGTACACTTAAATCTAATTTAATTAACATCACGTTAGAAGTCACACATTGGTTAGATATATGACTAAACAAATGTTTATAAATGGTAGAACAATCCTTAACTCTTGAGCTAGCTATTGAGTTGAGTTTATAAGTCTCCCAAATTTTAATATGTTGGTTCAAGTCATATATATACATGCTTTATTTTTCTTAAGAAATGTCTTGGTTTTAAGGTTTGTGTATTAAAACAACCTTCGGTCAAAAAGTTATTCTCATACCAGCTATAATTATATTGATGCTTTCTACTCGAATAAGATTGTTTCTCGTGGGGCATAATTGTATTACGCCACAAAAATTCCACTTTAATTAGTAAAGCAATGATTAATTTGGAATTTTTGTGTTAATGTTATTTTCAATTCAATTACAGTGGTCAGATATGTTGAAAGCCTTCCTACAAAAAGCGAAGTGGTGTCGAGAAAAACACTTGCCAAAATTTGACGATTATCTCAACAATGCTTGGGTGTCAGTGTCCGTTGTAGTTATACTAACCCATGCCTATTTCTTGCTTAATCACAAAACAACAAAGGAGGCACTTGAGGCCTTGGAAAATTGTCACGCTATGCTAAAAAGACCATCCATTATTTCTCGACTTTGGAATGATTTGGGTACATCAACGGTAATTTTGGGCTACCTAATCATAAACTATTAATTTCCATGCATGGCATGGCAATAATAAAAAAATCATGGAGAGCTGTTTTCTGTTCAACATTCAGACACATGTACGTAGTTTGTGGTTGTTTCTGTTGTAATTTGTAGCAGTTTGAAATTAAACTAGAAGTGTCTACCAAAAAAACAGCGGTCCATGAATCAGCACTCCAATAATTAACTATAAATTTGAATTACGAGTTAAAGTTGAGAAACAAGATCATCCGAGTAAATTAACTGGTATTGTTTTGAAATTTTGCAGGCGGAGTTACAGAGAGGTGAAGTAACAAATTCGATTCTATGCTACATGCATGAAAATGATGTTAGTGAAGAGGGTGCTCACCAACACATCCATAGTTTTCTTAATGAAACTTGGAAGAAGATGAACCGGGATCGGTTCATCCATTCACCTTTCCCAGAACCTTTTGTGGAAATAGCAATCAACCTTGCCAGGATTGCACAGTGTACATACCAAAATGGGGATGGGCATGGAGCCCCGGATAGCATAGCAAAGAATCGAGTCAAATCATTGATAATTGAACCCATTGTTTTTTTTTGAGAATGTGAATCATCACCACCATAAAAGTTTAATTTACTAGTGTTTATTATAATTTCTATGGTTACTAGTTTTAACTTTTAACTATAGGAATTATGGGTGGTTAGTTGTATGCTGCATACTTATGAACAATAAAATTGTGTGAATTTCAATTTCCATTTCACTCTCCTTTATTTACAACGGTTTGCATGTCAATGGAAACATATATTAATGGCTTAATTGCACTTTTGGTCCCCCAACTTTGGCCTTTCTGTGAAAATCATCACCGAACTTCAAAATTAGAAAAAACCATCTTCAACGTTTACACTCTGTTGCAAAACTGATCCGTCGTTACACTTCCGTCTAAAAACTAACGTTTTCTGGGTAAAAAATAATAAAATAAGAAAAAACTTCATCATCTGGGTTAATTATTAGTTTGTAATGAGATTCTTGAATCATGATTTTTTTTTTGTTTTTTCTGGGATTCTGGGTTTGAAGGTATGAAGAAGATGAAGATGATGAAGTTTTTTATTATTTTATTATTTTTTACCCAGAAAACGTTAGTTTTTAGACGGAAGTGTAACAGCAGACTGATTTTGCAACAAAGTGTAAACATTGAGGATAGTTTTTGCTAATTTTGAAGTTCGGGGACGATTTTTGCAAGAAAGTCAAAGTTGGGGACCAAAAGTGCAATTAAGCCTATATTAATCACAAAGACACTGAAAACATGACCGTACATATAATGCCAAAGATTACTATTGGCATGTCATATAGTACTCCCTCCGTTCCTTATTAACTGTCCACTTTGAAGAAAAAAATTTGTTCATATATATCTGTCTACTAAGAGTTTCAAGAGAACATTAAATGATGTTTTTCCAAGAAATGCCCTTACAGGAACAATAAATGAGGAAAGATAATATACATTTTAAAGGGTGAAATTAAGGTTCAAGATTCGAACACTGAGGAAAAACTAATTAATTTACTAACATCACTAACAACCAATATTGACCTATAAAAAAAAGGTAAGTTCAAAAAAATGTGTTTGTTGTAACTTATTTGAATGAAATTGTTCTCAAAGTTTTTTTGATTTGTTGATAATTGATATCTTTATATTCAAATTTAACGTCACTTAGCCACCATTATTAGGAAGACTTTCGACACAAGGAGTTGTCACTATGATCGCACTAACCATCAGCTCTGATACCACTGTTGGGACGCAAGAGGATAAAATTGGGGGATCATCACATTGGGCTAACAAGCTAGAACACATCACAAGTGGATTGGACACCACATCTTTCATCCAAAATGTTAAGGCATTGGGCGTATGGATCCTCTAACTTGTAAAGAGCTCATTACTCTCCTAATCTTCCAATATGAGACTTCTTTACTCACCACTTGACATCTCAACAGAAGGTTTGATTAGGGGGCAAGTTACAACATCATCGACATATTCATTTTCTTTAAAATATAATAGGGCAACTCTCATAATTTTACGGGTAGAATTATGTTTAATATAAGTTGTAAGATGAATTGAAAAAAATAAAATAATAAAAAGAATTTTTTTTCCGAGTAGAGTTATGTCTAATATAAGTTGTAAGATGAATTGATAAAAATAAAAAGATAAATTTTATTTGGTACATGAGAGGAAGGTAAATAAAAAGTTGAATTGAAAAAAGTATATATCTAGTGTATTTTTTCTCTTTAAATTAATTCCGTAAAGGAGCTGAATATCTTACACGAAGACTTGTTGAAATGGTTTAACACATTGTCATGATAAGATTAATAAAATAAAAAAGAGAAAAATAAATGATGTAATGCAATGTAATACACGGAAATAGATAAAAAGTAACATAAATAAATAAAAAAGATGCAAGATACAATTAAAATGTCCAAAAAATTGTGAACAATAAAATTTATTTAATGCCTTGGGGGCAAATTAGGAATTCAATAATCTATTGCACTACAATTGAAATTTCTAGATGGATATTTTAGTAAAAACCCATATTATTTTCCTAGGATTCAATCCTTAACCGTTCATAACTTTGTGGCAACGATTCAGCTACTCTCCTTCTTATTCTACTGTTTCAGTTTCTCATTTCCTCTTCTTTTGTAACTCCCTCATCGTTTCTTCTCCGTAGTAAAATCGCCAGCGGTCGCGTCTTTCTTTCTTCCTACCCATTCCAAGGAACCACATATATTCATAGAAAGAAAGTAATAAAAGTAGAAAATTTACCAAAAGACAATGTTTGCTGGATTTGTAGAAGCTTGGATTTGATGTACGCACATCGCATCACCTAAAGAGGTCTCCGCTCTGCAAAACAAAGAATTTCGTTCCTTCACGACGCATCAGGTGAGAACCTTCTTATCCACCATTTTCCTTAAATTTTATTTCGCCGGCTTCTCTTTCAACCCCTTTTCGTGGGTTCTAAATCTTTCATTCTTGATACGGCGCGCTGCAGAACCAAGGGAGGAAAATGTCGGCGCTGGTCTTGGATACAAGTAAGAAGTAACTGAGTTCGATGTAGGGAAACGGGAATGAAGAGTGAATGCGACGTAGGGTTTGGAATCAGAAGAATAGGACGACGGAGAAGATGAGAGAAGAGCGTAACGAAAGAGTCAAGGACGAAAAAGGAGTAAATGCTCACGAATCGCGGATGGAACATCTATTTCTTCTTCTACAGAGGGTAACACTCTTTTCTCTTCTCTGTTTCTTTCTTTTAATTTACCTCCCTCTTTTTGTTTTTGCTAATTTCGATTGGATTTTTTTTCATTTTCTATTTCAGTTTGATACAAATTTTGGGTTCACTAATATGGTTTTCCTTTTCTTTTCTTTTTTGTTGTTTTATTGGTGTGAACCTTTGAAGCTTTTTCTAAATCTATCAATTTTGAAACTAGGATTCCTAAGCATTATCGTGGGATTTGATGGGGCTGATCTTTGAAATGTCTGCACGGAATCTGCAATTGCAGCGTGCAGAACATGATTATGTGATCCATAAAGGTTTTATGATGGCCATTATAAACTAAACAAGGCAAAGAAACTTGAATCATGCACTCACTATAGTGCTGATTTTGGGAAAGACTAAAGACTAAAGACTACATTAAAATTATTTCAGAGCCAAGATATCTTGGCCGTGCAATTTTTAGGCCAGAGGGCCAGACATTAGTTTTTTTTTTTTGAAACTTGAATTGGTAAGTATTAGTCTTTTTGGGCTATGCTTTCTACTATCTGGAAATGCAGTTAGATGGTAAAATTATCAATTAAACTTTGGCAAATAGATGGTGTTCAGTTGTTGGCAGGAAATGATGCTAGATATAAGCTTTTATTCTTCATCCTACGCTACAGGGGCGATATACGTTGGAGTTTTGATCAAATTTCATGTCAATCTGTGATGCAGGCTTGGGGGTTGACTATAATATTGGGAATCTATTCATCACCAAAGTTGCTCCTTATACACCCTTAAATGATTATTTGATGCCCGCAAAATTGAAGGATCATGGTTTTGAGGTTTTAAATGGAGAAGTCAATTGCCTCAATTTGGCCACACAAAGCATACATAGAGTAAAGATCTCTCATCTTGCAATATTTTATTTTTGAAATCTTTTTTTGATTCACAAATAATAATGTTCTTTTATAATCATTCAAATTAACAAAACTAATTAATGCATGATCTAATACCTATTTCTATGCACAGTTTGATTACCTATGTTATTGGTTGTGTAGGCTGAACCTAAAACAGATGAAGTATATGATCAGACAACTTTGCTTCCTGAAGCAGATGTCAGTGTGCTCTGACTTCAGCCATTGGAGTGATTGGTACATCAATTAAGGAACTACACCCGAGAGCTAAGAATCAGAGTAAGAGATTCCTACTGCTAACCTTATTTTAAAATCTTTTATAATCTTAGTGTTGCTTTATTCAATGATTTTTTGTGGTCTAATTCTGGTGTGGAAAAATAGGAAAAAAGATCAGTTTGTTAGGGAATCTTTTGTTTTCATATGTTATGAACATAATGGAGAATAAGAGGTGAAGCTTATTAACCATATTTTCTAGACATGCTAATTTGGGGCAGGAAAAACTTTGACAGTGGCAGGATATAAGTAGTTCACGTAGGTAATTTGCTAATTTTAGGAAATCAAGCTGGAAGAAGGTGGACTACAAAACCAGTTGGTTATTTTCCTGTTATTTTCTGCCTAATTGAGATTGCAAGTGGTTGTCAACAGCTAGAGAAGCTTGACCTTTTCAAATGCTCCACAGTTTCTGACAAGCCTTTGATTGCAGGTGCAATAAACCCGAATCTCACTGATTATCATTAGAATGGTGTCTTAAAATTGGCAATGAAGGTCGACAAGCCACTGCGAAGTGCTCCTGCACTAAGGTAAATATCTATCAAGGACTGCACTGGTGTTTGTGGTCAGGGAAATGTTGGCCTGTTTTCTTCACCTTCTTTGGTCCTGACAAAGGGGATTGTTGGTGATCTTCTCCATGAAATAGCATGCTCATGTCATTTTTATCATTGTTTGTTCTGTTTCAGTTTCGTTAGATTATTTGCATTTAATACTTCTATTTTCCTTAGGTAATGCGCACAACTTACAACTTGAACAAGTTTGGCATATTTCTGTGAGTGCATGACGGAGGAAGCAAGTTAAATGGGTAAAATTCAAACTAATTGTGGTGAACACCTGTACTTATACATGCCCACAAGCTATTTGAGTGGATGTGTAAGTTATTTTTGTTACACACTTATATGAATATGCTTTTATGATCGCTCTTGCTCATTGTGTTATAATATGATTGCTGCAATCACTACTTATCTTCCTAAATTATATTTTGCTTCTTTCTATATGCTTGATGAGTTTATATTTCATCCAAAGATCACGCAGGGCTTCAATCTAACAGAGAGCAGGATCTTAAGGAAGATGTTAAGCATGGATAACTTCAAAGGGATTTGAAGGGGAAACTTTTAGAATTCATCAGATTGCCATTTTGAACTGTAAGTTTATTTCTCTTTTGCTGCTGTTTGTTTGTTTTTTATTTGCTTTGCTCTTTCTCTAGCTGGGTAGTTGTTTTTTTTATTCCTTCTCTATATGGCACTTGCATGTTGTTATTTCTACTAAATCAGGTTAAAGATAACATCTTTATGCCTATTTTGTGAACTGGATCATTTTGAATTTTTCGTTAAGCCATTTGCAACTGTAATTTTGTTTCTCTTTTGCTGCTATTGTAACATTTTTATTCATATCTCAAGGCTAAGCTTCTATATTGTGATATCACAGATACTTCTCTTGAAGCATAGAGGTGAGAAAATATGTGGGGCCTTTAGGCTGGCAGTGTTCTCATCTGATCAATTACTTGGAGGTCAGCAGCAGTATCTCTAATTACTGAATTAGTACTAAATACCATCTGTATTATCAATCAGTTTTTACATCAAAGTAAGATGTGCATGGTCTAGGGAATTAATGGAGTGCCAAAAATTAAGAATGGTTATAATCCTGCAACTTGGATGTTGGAGGTTACTTTACAAGCCCAAGAAGCAGCTCTTGGAGTTAACTTCGATGAAATATACAAGAATCCCATATCCATGTCATTGGAAACTTGATTCAGATGTTTGGAAGCAAACATTGCTCTTTAACACATAATTTTTTTATGTATGAGGGTTTGTCATGATACAAGAGTTGGGTGCTCAAAGAGAACGGGTAGATCTTGGAATGGGAGGAAGTGGATATGAGGGGAATGCTATGTCATGTGTAAAAATGATTAAGAATGGAAATAAAGAATAATGGATGGAGAGAAAATATTTATATGATTCAAGATATACATTTTGTTCCTGCTTTGGTTTATTTTTTGCATTCTAATTTCTTTAAAGCATTCTTTTAATCTTTTTATGCAAAGCTTTCTGCATTTTGTTGAGTATGTGTGACTCTAATGTTGTTCTCTTCCTTTCGTTCTTTGCTTTAGTTTTTTGTGCTGTACTTTCTTTAATGTTGTAGTTCATTTGTTTCTTTCAGAGTCCTTTCTCTTTTGTTGATTTCTCTTTCGCCTCTTTTCGTCTTTCAATTTTTCTTTATAATTATTCTATCATATTTTCAGGTAATTAGAGGGTACTATGTTTAATTGCTTTGAGGACGGTGAAAATTTTGAAAGGTAAGCCCTGTAATGCAATTATAGACCTCATCCCTATTCATAGTTGTTTGATTCTTAGTTGCCTATTTGTGCATGACTTTCACTATGCACGATGCAGTACTTTCAGAAGTCTAAACCGGGCAAAATCAGTGAAAAAAAGTTATCACTTTTTGTTTTAGCTTTATAAATTATATCTCTTTGTTAGTAACTGTTAATTAGACTATTTTTACCAAGTAGCTAGGCTACCTCAGTATGTGATCTAATTCTTGGGTTATGTAGGGGTTATAAAAAAGGAGACATGATATAGGTGATGTAAATTAGGTGATTTATTATTTGGGACATTAAGAGTCCAACCAAGTGCCTCTCAATTTGAGGTTAAGGATGCTTTTAGACACCTTACTCTGCAGGTTTTATGCATATTCCTTGACTGAGGGTTCTTTTAATATTTACTATTGTTCCCATGCCCACCTGGATTGCTTTTCCATTTTCCATTTTCTTGACTGAGGTTAAGTATGATTTTATGAAATTCTCTCATTTCTTTTCTCTAATGCAGCTGCTTACTTTGTCTCTTCGAAATTTGAGTGCTTGATGTTATTTGATCATTCGATTAATCTGAGAGGGGGATGCTATTTTTTAGAAGACAAAAAAATTGATTTTGGTGTTTTATTGTGTTTCAGTACCAAGGGAGCAAATGTGAGGTGCAGTTTCAGCAAATCAACAAATCTTATGAATATAATATCCCCCTTCCCCATTCCTGGCCTGCTCCTCCTTTTGGCATCCCTATGACTATACACTCAACAAGACTCTTGACTAAATGCAAGGAAGTTACCTTCATACTGAAAAGAAGGCAGTTTAAGTTACTCCTTGGCCAGCCACATAAACTAAAAAGAAGAAAAATTATGTACGCTTTGGATGTCATGCTGACTTAGCATCTGGAGTATCTTCAGATGATGGCCATATGAAGCAAATCAAGTCCTCAAATAACCAATTTGCATGTAAATCATCATTGTATCCTATCCTACCCCTTTTCACTATTTGTTTTTTATATTCTAGAACTTTTTAAACTGCCAAATAACTAGCTACTAAAAGACATGATAATTGCTATTAAAGTTTGTGTACAATATTTAGTGCAGAATATCAGACAATGGGATACATTCTTATGATTTTATTTTATTTTATTTTTATCTTTTATTCGTGATTAAATTAAGGAGTAACAACTCTTCCATTAAAATGCGGGTCTCTAATTGTAAGTTAAATGTCATCTTAATCAGTGTTATTCCTTTAAAGTCTGTTAAACTCCTATAGAGTGGAATATGACCTATCTCCCTTTTTTTACAGTGAAGAAAGCTTTTGGTGAAGAGATCTGAAAGCAATATTCAATTTCTTGAGGTTATATCTGTAACTACGGGTTCTATACATTAAAAGGTCACTAATGTGTGCACTCAGTAAAATAAAATTCAAATTTTGATTTAAAATAAATTTAGTTATATTAATCTATAAAATAACTTTAAAAACACAAAATTAAAAAAGAATCATACTAAAAACATAAATGAATATCCTCGTGCATCGCACGGGTAAAAGGATTAGAAAGCATATATTTCTAACGTAAACTAATATTGGTTAAATGTTTTGCTATTGTCAATTTTGACTGAGGGAATTGAATATTTTAAAATGAAAGTTTAAATACCTATTTTACCATACACAATTATCAATGGCACTAACAATGATATAATAAAACTATACTAACAAACTACCACAAACAATATGTCGAGCTATTTTTTTTATAATAGAGATATTAAGCATAGAGGACATAATCGTAGGTGAACAGATAGGCAATAGAATTAGCCTCAACATCCCCTCATGAATTTTTTATCACACATTCATGTCTTTTGATGACTCTTATAGTCCAGATTACTTATCTATCTTTGCTTAAAAAAATCACAGATCCCTAATTTTTTCAGCATCGTACTTTTTTAGCCTCAAATTAATGAGTTTTTGAATAGAATAAACTCTTTAAGTTTTCCTAATCATCAATTAACGCTAATAATTGGTGTTCCAGTAATTATTATAAGAAACATTAATCTAGAAGTTGGAATGTGTAACAGGACATGTCAATAGTTTACTCGAATGAGAATACAATCCACTATATTGCCAAGACAACACACAAACGACAAGGGTTGTAATACAAGTCAAGTTAAAAGTGTGTGGTGTGTCATCACAGGGGAGACAAGACACCGCAAACACATTAAATCCATCATCATGCCACGACCAAACAAAAAAACCAAAAATCTTAAAAATTCTAATATAAAAACAATATATTAATATAAAAATATCTTTTAAAAAATAACACAAAAATCATAAAAACACACAAAATAAATATAAATGAATATCCCCGTGCATCGCACGGGTAAAAAATACTAGTAAATAAATAAAAAAGATGCAAGATACAATTAAAATGTCCAAAAAATTGTGAACAATAAAATTTATTTAATTAATACACAAAGTTGAAAACGCCGCTTTCCCGAAGGGACAAAAATGAAAGAAAAGATTATTAATTAAAAGGCCAAAACTCAACCACATGATGTGTAGCCACTTTTCTGATCCTACGCCCCTGATTTTTTCTTCTACCTTTGCAGTATACTATAAAACATGGCAAATGAGACACTACCTCAACCAATGTCATTTTTCAAGATACTACTGTGTGAGCGAGTCAAGTACGAGTCAACAAGCTGGCCGAGTTCATTAATTTCAAGTAAACTTAGCCAGTTCAACTGAGTCATGTCCGAGTCGCAACATATCCAATCCATACTTGAAATCGGCCCTATCAAGTATCTCAATCCCAATTCAACCGGTTGGACCAATTGGTTGGTCTGAGTTTCACAACACTGGCCTCAACTCAGCAAATTATAAAAAAGTGCTTTGCGTCCACTCCTAAGGTGAAAAATATTCATGACAAAAGAAACCAGTACAATAAGCCAATATACATCATTACATCCCAACATTACCAATTTATTAGAGGGGAATTGTTATTCAGACCTCCCATAGCTATTCAGACCCCCAAAAATTTGGAAAATGTCAAAAATACCCTTAATGAAAAGAGAAAATTTGAAAATACCCCTCTCTCCATCCTCACCTTCTTCCTAATGTTTTGTTCAACCCACCCCCTCTCACCACATTCTCTTTCTTCTTCAACTTCCAAACTCACTCTCAACTTACATACCCACTCTCAACTACCACACCCACATTGTTGTCGGCCACTGCCTCCACCACCCACGCCACCGCCACTGTCGTCCTCACCCAACACCATCACAATATTGTAGTAGTTCATTTGCAAATTTTCGTATTAGTTGTAATGTATCAATGATAGATTATAATGTAACATTTATGTTTCTGTTATAGTTTCCGTTTCTGTTGAAGTTTCTGTTTCTGTTTGTTTCTGTCAAGTTTCTGCAAAATCTCGCCCTTTAAAACTACGTGACCAACGCACTTTCAGTGTGCGATGGTAACACCTTTATAAAGAGCGATGCATATTACGACTTTGTAACGACGCGACTAACGCAGTTCACTAAGTGCGTATATGTGTCTTTCCTATGTATAGTCAGACACTAAGACATCAACTCTGGCACTACTTAATCGCACATTGAACGTGCGCTCGCAACACATGTTTAAGGTGCGTCTCCGTTGCTCCATGGGTATGTGCGATAGACACGCACTTCAAGCTATTTAGACCCAATAAAAAACTGAAAATCCGAAAATAACAATTCCCTTAAGAGAGATGCATGCGTCCCTAATTAAATATGATTCACCATTTGAAGAAATATCCACACTTTCTTTTCTTGTATGGGTATACATGACCCGACTTTCCCGTCGTGAGCAAAGTCTATTCAACTCGCATCTTATCGGATTTCTTGAGATTTATGGACAAGTTCAAGTTTAAAAAACTGGTCTGATCAATATTTAAGACAGGATGAAAGACAAACACTATTTCTGCACCTCATTGTGTAATTGGATTTGATGTGGTGGATTTTAGCATTTGGCCATTTCGCTGAAGAATGAATTTTTCCCCTCTTTCCCTTTCAATGCATGCATCTCTTGTATCGTGAATTAGTGTCTCATGCATATGTGTATTAAGGGACTCTTTGATTTAACAGAATGCTTTCCAATCAATCAATATCAATATCAATCAATATATATTAGAAAAGAAGAACTTTCATCAGGTTGATTTAGTGACGTGTCATTCTCAGGTTAATTCTCATAAAAAATCTCACGTGTCATTCTCAAGTTAATTTTCATAAAAATATTCCACGTGTCATTTCATTAGATTGCTTCTCTTATGTTGTGTTATTTTATCTTGAAACCGAATTTTAAAAGATTTGCCCTAATTATGTAAGATTTACCTAGATTACTCCTTACTAAATTTATTTCCAAAACAAATCTTGAAACCGTTTTCATTATCTCTTTAAAACTTTTTTAATTTTAGATTGGATTTTATGAGTCTTTTATTTTTATTTTTTATTTTTTTAGAATATTAATTAATTTTTATGGTATTTTTATTGAATTTTCGGATTTTTATTTAATTTAAGATTTTATGTGTAAGGCCCTACTTTGATGAATAAAATTATTTATTTTAGAATAAATGATAAAGTGTGACTTGCTTGTGAATTGTGAATTTTCCTTGATGCATTGAAGTGTATAGTATTATTAATATTGAAGTGATAATACTTGGGGGATAGGAAATAATTATTTGTAAGGTCAAGGACTTCAAGATAAGTGATTTTGGGTTGCTTGGAGGCCAAGAAAGTTGTTATGGCCGAGTATGTGAAGAGGAGAAGTGAGGAGACTTGTTTGTTGACTGGTTTTGCTTGAGTTAAGGGGATTATTGAGGGATTATGTCTCCTAGTTATTGCAGATCAGTTTTGGACAAGAGAATTATGGGAGAATGATGAGTCATTAATGCCTTGTCTCCTTTCAAATTGGTGAAATTTGTGAAGGCCCTTGCATGACCTAGTGTGGCCGCGAGTTTGAGGGTAAAAGGAAAAAAGTTTTCAGCTTTTTGAGAGATCCCAAAAAGGGCTGAGTTAGAAACACAATCCCACACTCTCATTTTCCACACACATTCAGAAAAAGAAAGAAAGAAAGAGGGAGAGAGGGAGAGAGAGGCGGCGGCAAGAAGGAAAGAAGAAGAAGAAGGAGAGAAAACAAGAGAGATCAAGGGAGAAAGAAGAAGACCAAGCAAAGGCTGAAGGAGCAGTAAGGATAGGGCTTCTTCATTCATCTTTTCCATCATCTTTCTATCATCCTTTGACACCCAAAAGCCAAGTTAAGGGTGGATCTAGTGGGTAGAGTCTAGGATCCTACATGATGAAGGTTTTCATGTTTTACATAACTATAGTGTGAGTTTTGTGATGATGATGTATGAGGGTTGAGGGCTGATCATATGCTTTAGGAACTTGATATGTGCTGTTTAAAACATGATCAAAAGTTGATGCCATGATCGCTTGTAATTGATACCAAACTTCACAATTTTGCCATGATCTTGCCTAGAATGAATTCTTTGATGTATCACATGCTTAGGAATTCATTGTATTGATGAAGAACATGATGGTATGCTTGTTGTATGATGGCCTAGAGGATGGTCAATTTGTTTTTTTAAAAAAAAAGGAAAGGAACCCTAGAGCATTGGAGCTCTCGGCCACACCCAGCATAGGGGTTTTGGTGGATTTTTCTTTAGTCTTTTGTGCTATTAGTTATTGTTGATCACTACTGGAGTTTTACCAAATTTGTGATGCATGTATGATGATATGATCAAGATGTTGATGTATATTACACGACCCTATGTTCTTATGTATGAAACCCATGATTATTTGCTAAATTTGGCTTGATTTTCACATGATTTAGCATGGAAATTGACGTATGTTCAGTTCTGGATTTTTGAGAGAATATGTTTGATTTTGTTGGCTGGACATTGGCTTGTGAGGTTGAAATGGAAGAAAGGAAAAGTTTTGAAAACCCTTGAGCCCTCTTAGGGTTCGGTCGAGCCACCTTTGTGGTTGTCGGTGAGTTTTCTTTCTTTCAATTCATGCACAAGTTGATGTGATGGTTTGATTGATGAATCTTCCATGATTTAAGTGTTGGTATGCATGAGGATATGACTATGAGTTTTGATATAGCTTATATGTTGCCTGACTGAGATATTGCCAAAAGGTCGCTCATCCAGCTGTAATTCCTTTGGAGCTGTGATTAATCCTTGTCGTTTATGTTTCATTATTTGTTGTTGGAAAGTGTTAAGACTCTAGGTTGACATACTAGAGCCATGAACAAAGAGTAATGAGAACTTAATCGCTTGCAAGTAAAATGATAATGTAATTGGAACATAGGTCTAGTTATGACTATGAACCATGAGAACGATGGTGCCGTTAGAGACAAACGATTACTTGCACACGAGGGTGTTTGTGGGTTGTACTGTGTGTCCCCACGTGATGAGGTTGGCTGCGGTCTCCTCGAGATTATGGGTTGTACTGAGTGTCCCCATGTGACTTGGGTTGTACTGAGTGTCCCCTTGTGATTGTTCATTTGCGGATGATCGTGATTTGGCCAGGGTGTTGAGGTGGTTGAGTGAATGGTGATGGCGTTAGTCTAACTAAACTTAGGTGACTAACTGGTATGTGACTTAAGATTTCCCATTTAAATCTTGTTATTTATGAGAAATATGATTGCTATATTTTGAACATGAGATTCTGTTTATGTGTTATGTGTTATTCTGGGGGGGCCCAGATGGTGAAGATCAAGAGCTCAGTGACCTCATGGACGATCGATCTTCCTGATCAGGGGAAGGACAACGTCTGGCAAACCGACTCTAGCCAGGTACGTCGCTTGTACGTCAGAAGTGCTACGATCACCGGGCGAGACCGGCATGGGAACATCATCGAGACTCAGAAGATGGAATGGGGCAAGGTGAAGATGCCATTTGCGCCTTGCCGCTTTCTGCACCCAGGTGATGAGAGCTCCGATTCGAACTCTCCATAGTTGGCTGACGCAGATGAAGATCCTTCCGAGCATGCGGAGGTTGTTGCCCCATCATCCATTGCTGAAGCTGCTATACCAGTGGAGGCAGAGACGAAGGGTAACCTTGCTAAGCCAGAAGTCAAGGTCACAGTGAAGAAGCGGCAGAGACTTTGTGGGTGGCTTGAGGAGTGATTGACGTTTGTTTTGTTGGGGGTCGAGTGACACGTAGTTCTGAACTATCCTTTACTAGTTTTAATTTTTCAGAGATTATTGATGTATTATGATTTAGGGCTTTAGCCCGAGGTTTCGGTTTATGTACAGTTAGATTATTGTTTTAATTAAAGAGTTGCTTTATTCATAAATTTATATTTTATTTATTCCACAAGTTTAAATCGTAAAGTTTTCAAGAGTTTCACAATAATTGAACTTTTGTCATTAATTCAAGATTTATAAGTGAATCGACGAAAACTCTTTACGAAAATTGGTTAATTGGTTACTGTGTGACGCTCGAGAAATCAGGGCGTTACATTATGAGTTTTTATTGTGATTTGCTAGATTTTAGTAGTTTTTATCTATCTTTAATTATTACATTTTTAAATTTTATATTGGATTTTATGAGTCTTTTATTTATTTTTTGATTTTTTTAGAGTATTAATTAATTTTTATTGAATTTTCGGATTTTTATTTAATTTATGAGTTTTTATTGTGATTTGCTAGATTTTGGTAGTTTTTATCTATCTTTAATTAGTACATTTTTAAATTTAAAATTGGATTTTATGAGTTTTTATTGTGATTTGCTAGATTTTGGTAGTTTTTATGTATCTTTATGCTAACCTTCGGGGACATCGCCATCGCCATCTGCCCCGATTGTGACTCCCCTTCCCTCATCTCTTTCACCGAGTCTCCTTTTTTCAGGTGAGGCTGGGAATTGTTCTTTTACGTTTGTGTTTGAACCAAGATTCATCTTCGAAATAATCTTTGCTGCACTATCTTCTTCACCTGCGGCCTCCGCCAAGCGGTTTTCTGCAATAAGTAGTCTTGGAGTATTTATATTAACCCTTCATTACCATTTATTTTTTTTATTTGAATTCAAGAATTGATTTCCCTTTTCTTGGGGTGCACGAAGAAGGACGACTCATTTGGACAGGTTGCAGGAATCAGATTTTTTATTGTACTTCCGATGAAGCAAGGTTTGTACACTTTTCAAGTGCCCCCGATTAGAATTTCTATTTCAATTTGCCCTTTTTTTGTTGATCCAGAAACAAAGTATATGCTTAGATAACACTTCAACAACTTGAGCTTGAACAATTCTTTCTGGTAACTACTTAACAAATCTGCTTCTCTTAATTAATTGGTTTTCCTTGGTTATATGATATATCTTGAAAAATGGTAGTTTTATTTGAGACGTGGCTCTTGCAATTCAAAATTTTGAAGCCCTGCCACTTTGTGCTCTTCCCACAACCTTCTGAAAGTCTACTTTTAATAATGCTTTTTTTTTAATTCCTCTTGGCGTCATTTTTTACTCTGTATTAATAATTAATAATGGTATTCTCTTTTTCTATGTGGTTTTATTCTTTCAATTATAAGATAGTTTTTGACATTCAGAACAAATCTAATGAAATATCTTGTTTGTCAAGTTTTTTTTACGTTCCATGTGGAAGAGTATTATAGTCCATTTGAGATGATTTGATAGTGAATACGTCTAATGTGGCGAATCCATTAATGTATCATACTTTTTTGTAGAGATGAATTTCTATTGAGTATTGGTTGTAAGGAGCTGGTTCATTGTTACCAACCACATTCCTCTCTTTGTAATGTGTTTTGAGCTATGTGTTATTTGAGGAGGATTTTATATAATTATATCACTTTGTTTACGACGAGTTTAATCCAATCACTGATAGGTGTGATTACGGAAATACTATTGGTGGATTTATATTGATTGGAATGAGACGTAGCATCAGAGAGGAAAACGCCCACATTGTGGTTAAGCAAAAAGAATTTAATTTCACACATTTTCGAAGGTGATAATTTTTTTTATTGAGTTGGATTATTTTTCACTGTCTAAACAAGAATCAATGTGTTTTGATATGAATAGATTGTGACCAACTATTGGTTTTGCAGATAGTCAATTCAAACCCCTAATACCAATTGTGTTTTATATTGCTTTAGTTCCCTTTTCTGAAATCAGTGACAATTGCTAGGGATTAAACATGGTACCTTAGGATTTTGTGGCAGAGCAGCTCAAGTCGGTGCTCTCTGATATGCATGTTGATGTGGTAAGTCAAAACAGTGAGTACTGCAGCTCTTATTTCCAAGTATTCCCCATATTCAGTAATTTTGAAATTTGATCTACTTAGTTCGTGAAGCATGCTTATTGTAGTGTAGAGCTTGGAAATGTGGTAATTTGATCTCATGATTCTACTTATTTTCCCAATCCAAGGTTGGTGAAGCATGCTTACATCGGTGCTTTCTATCAGGTTGGTTCATATTTTAGCTGCTTTTCACCATTGTTTCACTGACATGAGCTCATGTTTAACTTATTTGTGCAGCTAACACATGGTTGTTTTCCAAATTTTATCATTTTGGTTGTCAAGGTATTGCTTCCCTCCTGTCCGTTGCTCCCATGATCACTCTCATTAGCATTTTCATCAAAAGCGTTAGTTTCTGCTGGTCCACGCACATTTGATGATATACATTGCTGAGTAGCTTTGGTCGAGCTTTTCACTGAGAGATCATGGTCTGATCGAAGATCTTAAGCAGCTTCCTCTTTTTTCTTTAATGGCCTCTATTTCACAGTGTGCATATGGTTAAGCAGAGAGAGTGAAACACTGGCAAAGGGATTGTACAAATTGATGAGGTTAGCTCTGATTGCAAATGCATCTATTTAGTTAAGCATGATCAACCTCCATACTTTTAAAAGGAATTCCTCCCCTAAAATATGGATTTTAATATAGCGTAAGGATGCAATAGAAGACAATTATGTTAATCATGAGTTGTTTTATCTGGTTGTGTGTTATTTTCTCTGTCATTCAATCTCTTCTTTCATGTTTGCATCTTTTTCTAATTCACAATTCTGGTGGTTGGAGATTTTAACAATCATTTTAATACGGGGGTTGGAAATTAATACTTTCATGGAGAGAAACATTTTTATCTGGAAATACTTTCATGTTAAAAGTAATAATAAAATATATTTTCAAATAATTTAAGATCAACATCCTCTATGCAACACACGGATAAATTAATAGGTGCAGAATTGAAGTTTTTAACGACTTAATCCTTTTAGTTTTAGGGATAATAATATAAGTTAAAATTATCTTTGAGTTCAAAGTACTACAATTGAGTATTTTAATATATGTTTTTGAAATATTTAGTCCTCTGATTAAGATTGTACTATCATTCTTAGAATCTAAATTTTCCTCTAATGAAACTCCTGATTGGTGTCAACTTCAATCACCAATCGCGGTGCAACGCACAGGCAAAAAACACTAGTAAAACACAAGTTATGAACATGTTTTAATTTAAAATAGAGTTTCGTAGTTTAGTTTTGTCAACTTAATATTACGCTTGGAAATCGGTTGTAGTTCTTCATGGAATTTCATTGTGATCTGAAAAATCGGTGCTCTTTTTTCTTCACAAAGTTTTCCCGAAGGGATTTTTCCTAATAAGGTTTTAATGAGTCATTTTTCTAAGATCTTTTCCATGGAGAAGTAGGTTCAGCTTTGATAGTAGCAGGTTTTTGTCATTGTATTACTCTAACTTTTAGTTAACTCTTTTTCTTTCTCCTCTTATATTGGGTTGAATTAAAGTATCCTTTGTACTTTTTTTCAATATATTCCTATAAAAAAAACGCTTGGAATTGGAAGAAGCACGATATAAACATGAAACACTAAGACGCGTAAAAGAAAAATACAAATTTAGGATCATAATCGTCGTTTGATATATAGTGGCAACGGGCAAAGGAGTTGGAAAAATGACCCCACGTTGAAAAGCAATCCCTCCTTATGATCTCCATGGAAAATGTGAGAAAGAGACAATTTTGTGCAAAATATTCCTAATTTTTACATCTTATTTTAATAATAATAATAATGTTAAAATGACGGCTTTGTCCCACCAAATATCCGTTAAATAAAAATAATAATAATAATAATAATAATAATAATAATAATAATCTTGATTACATTCTCATTTCTCTGGTAACCAAAAAAAAATCTTGATTACATTCTTAAACTATAATTTAAATTAAGTTTTGACCAAAAAAATTAACTACTCCATTTATATTACTTTACAATTTTTTCCACTTTCTTTTTACATTCTCTTATATTAATTGATGTAAAACAAAAAAACTATCTCATTTCATTTTTGGTTAACTCTATTTAGGTATTTATATATGACTCAGCTCGGTTGACCTTTAACCTTTCCTAGCCAATGTCTACCAAGCACGCATTCTATTGGGTTTTCGCCAGGTCAAGGTTCAGGTTTAAAAATTGGACTGTTCAATATTTATAGTCAGGTGGGAGACGAGCACAACTCGTCTGAACCCGTCTCACAAACACTCCTTAAGTTTGAAAAATGTTCTCTTAGAGTAACAAGAAAACTAATGTATATGATCAAGAAATAACAATGGTTTTATCAAGTGTTTCTACTGCTGGAGAAAAGCGTTGTCAAAACATAGGTAACACCTTAAACTATCACATGTCTAAAACCGTTTTTGAAAGAAACGACAAATGGTTTCTCGGCTTTACAATACGTTTTCCAGCCGTTTCCATGTAAAACAAAAATGTTCTAGTGTACCCACTAGCTTCAAAACATGGCTTTGTCGGAACTTTGCACGAAGAATTGCAATTTCTTAAATTAACATCACACAGAAACAATTTCATGTAATAGTAACTTAAACCTTCAAGTAGTCTAATTTGTATTTATGATGGAATTTTATACTAGAAATATAATAATGCATCTCAATATATATATATATATATATATTTAGATTAGAGTCTTGTGTGATACAAAGTTTAGTGCAAATGATGTTATAATTGTGTAATTTCTTTTATAATTCATTAATAAAAATTATTTTTTTACAAAATAAAATGTATTTATAACTTTTATGTGAGAATGGGTTAAGATGCAATTCGTCTTTCAGGTCAACTGGACCCCATCTTTTGTGACTCGGTCTTTTTTAAATTTGTCCTTATCGGATTCCATCGGGTTAAAAATTGGCCCAATCAATATTTAGAGTTGGATAAAAGACAAGCTCAACTCATCCTAATCCGTGCTACGAACACCCCTCTATAATATGTTTTCCCACTTTTTTTCCTCACATTTTTCTTTTACAAAACAAACCACAAACGGTACACCGTACACTGTCATGTCATAATCAATTAATACAAAAACCAGAACCACGAGTAAAATGCGAATCAATTTTTTCATAGCTACAGTTACTATCTGTACCCAAATGTGGCCCCTTCAGTAGCATACTTCAAGCTATATATAATACTGCAAATGTGACACACTCCAACACCAAAAGCAAAGGTTCACAAACACTTCAATATCCATAGTTGTGAGCATATAATAATGGCCCAGAGCTTTTCCATGGTGCTCAATTCGTCCTTCACTTCACATCCTATTTTTTGCAAACCTCAAAAGCTAATTATAAGAGGGCATAATCTACTTCAAGGGCACAGAATTAATTCCCCAATTCCATGCTATGCAAGCACTAGCAGCACAAGTGTGTCACAAAGAAAATCAGCCAATTACCAACCTAACATTTGGAATTACGATTATTTGCAGTCCTTAAAGCTTGGTTATGCGGTAATTAAATAATCGATCTTCATTGCATAATGTCTTTGATTAATAAATAGATTTATCACATTTCAATGTATTTATAATTTTATGACATGTGATTTGCTTTATGTGTTACATTTGCAGGATGCACATTATGAGGATATGGCTAAAAAGTTGCAAGAGGAAGTGAGAAGAATAATTAAGGATGACAAAGCAGAGATTTGGACTACACTAGAGCTTATTGATGATGTGAAACGCTTGGGTCTTGGCTATCACTTTGAAAAGGAGATAAGAGAGGTTCTTAACAAGTTTCTATCTTTGAACACATGTGTTCATAGAAGCTTGGATAAGACTGCTCTATGCTTTAGGCTCTTGAGAGAATACGGCTCCGATGTATCAGCAGGTATATATAAATACGGAGCAGCAGTTTAGCGCATTGTTATTGTTTAGCGCTCACCACATGTTCGGGTCGCACAATACTATCGAATTGATGCAAATTAACCATGAAAATAGCAAATTAGCAGTTATACATGATATACACATGTAGGAGTAGTGCCTTTATTTAGTTAGCAAAGTACAATTGAATTTTGAAAATTAATTCATGTATTTCATCATGTAGATATTTTTGAGAGATTCTTGGACCAAAATGGTAATTTCAAGACAAGTCTTGTCAATAATGTAAAAGGAATGTTGAGTCTCTATGAGGCATCATTTCTTTCTTATGAAGGAGAACAGATTTTGGATAAGGCCAATGCTTTCACTAGCTTTCATCTCAAGAGCATCCATGAAGAAGATATAAATAACATTCTCTTAGAACAAGTGAATCATGCATTGGAGCTTCCACTACATCGTCGTATCCACAGGCTTGAGGCCCGGTGGTACACTGAGTCATATTCAAGAAGAAAGGATGCAAATTGGGTGTTGCTTGAAGCAGCTAAACTGGATTTCAACATGGTTCAATCAACACTGCAAAAAGATCTCCAAGAAATGTCAAGGTAGGTTAATTTCTTGAGGTTTTTTTTAAGCATTTCTTGAATAAAAAAAACTTCGAGATTGGCCACAATTAGGATATTGAAAAAGTCAAATTAATTAATTTCTTCCAACAATTTATCCAACAAAATCAATTCATAATTATTTACATATATTTGTACATATTATGCTGAGATTTTTTTCATTGGTCTAATGAAGGTGGTGGAAGGGGATGGGGCTTGCCCCAAAGTTAAGCTTCAGTCGTGATAGATTAATGGAGTGCTTCTTTTGGACGGTTGGGATGGCTTTTGAGCCAAAATACAGTGATCTTCGCAAAGGTTTAACCAAAGTCACCTCTTTAATAACTACAATTGATGACATTTATGATGTGCATGGAACCTTGGAAGAATTAGAGCTTTTCACAGCAATTGTGGAAAGGTAATTTCTTGTTCATTAATTTACTTATTATAAAGTGTATTATATTCCTCAAGTTATTGCTGATGGTTAAAAATGTTGCTGAATTGGTGACATTGTGAATTGATTCATTGATTACAAATGGTGTTACTTTCAGTTGGGACATTAAAGCAATGCAAGTTCTCCCAGAATACATGAAGATAAGCTTCTTAGCCCTCTACAACACAGTCAATGAATTGGCTTATGATGCACTTAGAGAACAAGGGCATGATATCCTACCCTACCTCACTAAAGCAGTAAGTGCTAAAACCATAATCATTATGTATATAGTAGAATTTAGATGTCCTTAAGTTTTAATTTGAATTGTACAAAAAAAAAATTCAGTAGTCAAGCCTACAATGAATTTTGAGAATTCAAACACAAAAGGAAAAATAGAGTAACAATATAATGCACTTAAATCTACTTTCAAATTTTCACAGTACTCTAGCACCGAACACTAAGCTCAACTACAAATATTCACTTTTCTTCTATTTTAATTTTTTTAAAAAAATTGGAAAAGGGGAGACTACAATTCATGAGACACATGTCAATTTGTGAATAGAGGGAGTACATACTACAATAGTATTGTGAATTAAGTTAGTTTTACCGGGATGTAGATGAATCATACTCGAATTGAATTGTCTCTTGTGGAGCATAATTGTCTTATGACAAAAAAGTCAACTTTAATTAATAATACAATAATTAATTTTAATTTTTGTGTGTTAATGCTAAATTATGAACTACTATTTTTTTATGTGGTTTTTCGATTCAATTGCAGTGGTCTGATATGTTGAAAGCTTTCCTACAAGAAGCAAAGTGGTGCCGAGAAAAACACTTGCCAAAATTTGAGCATTATCTCAATAATGCTTGGGTCTCAGTGTCTGGTGTAGTTATACTAACTCATGCCTATTTCTTGCTGAATCACAACACAACAAAGGAGGTACTTGAGGCCTTGGAAAATTACCATGCTCTGTTCAAAAGACCATCCATAATTTTTCGACTTTGCAATGATTTGGGTACATCAACGGTAATTCTGGGCAACCTAATCATACACTCTCTGATTCTTATTACAACATTATCATGCATGACATGCCAATAATAAAAATTGATTTGTGAACTACTCATTTTTGTCCGGCATCCAGGTACATGTAGTTTGTGGTTGTTTCTACTGCAATTTTTGACAATAAAAAAACGCCACAAACTGCAGGTGTCTGAGTGTCTGCCAGAAAAACAATGGTCCACAAATCAGCACTCTGCAAGTAATAAACTATAAATTTTAAGTTAAATTGAGACAATTAAGATCATCCAAGAGTTAATTAATTAGTTTTTTTTTATATTTTGTAGGCGGAGTTACAGAGAGGTGAAGTAGCAAATTCAATTTTATCCTGCATGCATGAAAATGATATTGGTGAAGAGAGTGCTCACCAACACATTCATAGTTTGCTTAATGAAACTTGGAAGAAGATGAATAGAGATAGGTTCATCCACTCACCTTTCCCAGAACCTTTTGTGGAAATAGCAACCAACCTAGCCAGAATTGCTCAGTGTACGTACCAAACTGGAGATGGGCATGGAGCCCCGGATAGTATAGCAAAGAATCGAGTCAAATCATTGATAATTGAACCCATTGTTCTCAATGGAGACATATATTAATCGCAAAGATATAGAAAATATGACTGTACATAATGCCAAAGATGAATATTGGCATGTCATATGTTAGTGTAGGTATAATTGAACGTATAGTTTTCTATAATTGATTTTATTACGTTAATTTTCAATGTTTCAACATTTTGATTGTGTTTGCAATGAATTTGGAATACAATGTAGTTAAGTTCAAAAAAAATGTATATTGTAATCTATAAACATCGTCATGGAAATTTCTATCCATGTCTACCTAGTTTTGTACATAATTGGAAGGTAATGAGGAGTACCAACTAAAAGTCTAAAAGTCGCTCTAGTGAGAGACAAGGGGAACAACTGGAGTTTGTAAAACTCATTTTTGTTGGCCTCACCACGTTTGGTTGCGAATCGGCCTAAATGCTCTATGGTAGACTTATCGTCTTCTCCTGAGAAAGTTGTAAAGTCTGGGACCTTAAAGCCCATCGACAATGGTATAATCCTACCAATTCATTTAGGATACGACTTTTCATAGACAAGTATACTGATTGACCGCAACTGAATGTCAAAATATTGCTTTATGGCATCACCAATCATGTTTGGGCCAATCAAATTTGCCCCTTAAAATCCCTAACATTCAAATGTTTCACCTAGAGTCCAAGCCCATGATCGTTAGGCGGTAGATTGGCCACAACAGTTAGTTGTGTCTTCTTAACTTGAGGTGGAGGTGTCTAATACTAAGTTGTTGGTGGAATTTGTTGTTCATAAAACATATTCTTAGGGATGCCTCCATACCTTAGTTTTTCACAAGCGTCCATAGTTGGACAGAATCTCTACCGATCAATGGTGTTCTGTTAGCCTAGACGATCTCAATCCCTATAGGCATCGGCTGCATCAGCACACTTCCTTCAATGAGCAAGGTGTTATGATCGAGGTGTCAAATTCAGTTGTGGGAAGCTGATGGTTTTGAGGTTCTAACTCTCCTTGCGATATGAATTTGCCTATATTGAAATGGGATAAAAGTGGGTATTTCCTGGACAAGTTCCTCCCCAAGTGGGGTTAGGGATTGCACAACATGAACTGGTGATTCATGTTGTCTTTTCTGCGACTCTTCCCTTGCAAAGTGCAACTCATTATGAACCATGAGTCTGACGATTATGGACAAGTTTTTGGTTACTTGGGCGACGATGTCGTTGATACCCATGTCAATTTGTTGTCGTATAATGGAAGTAGTCGTTGTTGTTGAGGACCTGCTTTGATCCTCTTTCTTATTAGCCATGTATTCAACCTCTATATATGGCAGTTGTTGCAGTTGTCGTGGAGACGGCGTTGCCTGCAGAATCTAGCACTGGTCCTGAATGTATTGGTTGTGTCGTTGAGGAAGTCGTACTGAATATAAAGGTACAACTGCTACTTGATATGTGATTACTTGTAGAATCCATTTGACGTCAAGTTTTCAATTGCATGCACCAACTAGGTCGTGATTTGGATATGGAAACTTCTCAATTGCAAGACAAGTCCCACTAGGTGTACGAATTTGTTGGTTCAAATAAATTCTTGTTTAAGGACTATTGTGTGATTCGAATTAAAAACCAATACATTGAATCCCTATATAAGCAGTTATTTGAGGAAGAAACATTGTTCCTCAATCCAGATTCCTAAGACACTTCTAAAAGCTCTTAGCTATTACTATTGAGAGGTAAAGTACACGCTAGTTGAGTGAAACAAAGGTAATGGAGAAAAACATATGGAAATGGCTAAATAAATGGCATAAAAGTAAATGCGGAAAGCTGAATAAATAAAGTATTGGAAAGCTAAAGTGTTGAAATAAGTAAAGTGTTGGCAAGTAAAGGGAAATAAATGCGGGAAATTTGTATGCTTGATTGATAAATTGATTGTGTGTACAAATGAGCCTCAAATGGGTAATTAAGGAAGTCTACCACGGTCTCTAGGCACTAAGCGTGTATACAAACATTCAGGACAGTAGCATCTTATCACATCCTTCAAAACCCGTCATACTGACGAGCGGGTTTCTATTTCCAAGTTGATCAGTTGGCTCCATCGCCTCCATTTGACATGAAGCTCCTATATCTGTGCAAGTGGGTCCATTCTGAATTTGTCTTCAAGTTGTAAACGAAAATATCACTTAAAAATTAGCTGACTATAGTAAAAATTTCAATATCTATGCAGCACATTCCTTCCTAAAAAGTAGGGATTTGTCATTATCAACAATTGTATCATCTTTTATAGCATGTGATTTATCTAGGGATTTTACTCGAGTAATAAATTTATGCTAATAACTCTCTATTTCAAGGCCCAAATTAGTTAACCAAATCAAAAAGTCCAAATCAGCTAATAGCAACTAATCAATCAGCTAACAGTTGATTACAACCATTCATAAGCTAAGAGCTGACCCAACAAGACAACAACATCCACTAATTCAGAAAGTCCAAATCGGGTGATTAGCGTCTATTCCATCGTCAACTGATGATAAATTATCAGTCGATAGTCCAAGTTATACAAAATCAAATGTCTAGTCCGGAAAATTCAAATCAACTAATTAACATACCTTCCATTAAGGCCTTGTGGTTCAACCAACTAAAATCAGTTGTCATATTTATAGTCCAAACTAGAGCCAACAGAATTTGTCGAACTTCTCTATTTTTTTTGTTGCCTGTCAAACAACCAAGTCCCAAAAGCTTAAGCTGTTGAGTAAGGGCCACTTTAATGGTTTTATATTATATTCTAA
Source organism: Lotus japonicus (assembly GCF_012489685.1). Taxonomy (NCBI): domain Eukaryota; kingdom Viridiplantae; phylum Streptophyta; class Magnoliopsida; order Fabales; family Fabaceae; genus Lotus; species Lotus japonicus. Next base: position 87,784,490 of record NC_080043.1, on the reverse strand, counting down.
CACGCCCCCTCACGCAAGAGCCCTTTGGGCTTGAAGCGTGGATAAATGCACAGGCCCACCTACCATGTGCTTAATCAAATTCCACTTTTTAATTAGAAAGTGAGGGGAGCAAGGATCGAACTCTAGACCTCTCGGCCATAGAGGCTCTGATACCATATTAGAAATTAGGGGGCCTATACTCAACCCAAAAGCTAGCTCAAGAGTTAAGGTTTGCACAACCATATATAAGCAATTGCTTGACCACATCTCTAGCCAATGTGGGACTCTAACACACCCCCTCACGCCCAGTGTAGAACATCTAGAGCGTGGAATAAAACGGGTGGCCCAAATATGGGAGGTCTCCACAACAAATGGATCTAGGATAGGGGCCCAGACCCATGGTCAAACAACCATTGGCTCTGATACCATGAAGGAGGCCTAACTTAACCACTTTATCCCAAAAGCTTAAGCTGTTGAGTAAGGGCCACTTTAATGGTTTTATATTATATTCTAACATTGTCCGAGGAATACTAATTTTATCACTTTAGAAAAATTACATTGGCTTAGATGGCCTAATAATATTTTGACACATGTCTTAGAAAATTCTACTTGTGGCTTGTCTCAAAATATTATTGGGTTACCTGAAGAGTGATTTAATCCAATATTTATCTTGGGTGGCTTAGACAACCCAAAAACTAATGTTAGATAGTAAGGATAACTTAAGTGACAAGAACTCAAATGACATGAGTTAGGAAGGAGAATGTCCCGGGATCAAATCTCTGAAAGAGAAATTTGACCGATAAAAAAATAGTAAGAATTTACCAAAAGAAAAATAAAATAGTATAATTTATGACTGGAATTGGGTACTACAAGAATAATACTAAAAAAAATTATAATCCGTGAGAGACCTTCTACACTACAAGTCACCAACATAATAAGCCTATCCTAGTTGAATTATAAAGTAATTTAATTTGGGTCAACAACCAATGTAGGAAATTGTGGTGAGACCTCGAAAGAGGGAGAAGAGTAGCGTCTAAGGGAAACACAGCACAACGGCTACGATTTGTTATTTTCTTTACTATAAGATCTCTTGGTATGCTGATGGAACTGTAATATTCTTATGAAGCGTGCAAATACACTATGCTCAATAAAGAAAAACTACTGGTACAAATTGAACTGTTTTATTTATGTATATGAACTGCATTCTTCAAAATTACCAAGTTGATTTTCTTTCTTTATCAATATTGCATGCCTTCATCTTCACGGCAAATTATAGATGAACCGACTTCTAGGACGTTGACACAATGATACTGCAGAGGGAAACATACCTAGATGTTACGCTAGCCCTCTTCATTATACATTTATAATAAGGCCAAGGGAACAAGGTGACCAGAAAATGACACAGTTTGCATTTTCTTCAGTGCAACTACTAGGAAAGAATATCTATTATAGTAAGCATACATGAATGATTATAATATTAGTGGCCTAAGGAAGGAATCTAATTCCTTGCTCTTTTTTATCAAGAGTATTTTAATAATTACCTTTGACATGCATAATTATCACGATAATATTAAATAATTCAGTGGTTAAATTTATTAAATTCATATTACAAAAAAGTTATGAAATGGAGTAACTCTCAATGAGTTACTTTTGTACCTAATATATTACATAAGACTTGCGAGCATTCTTGAGAGTAACTAATCATCTTGTCTTGGATGCTCGCAAGTCATGGTAAATAACTAACTGCGAAATGTGTTAATTGAGCAAAGATTGAACCCCTGACTAATGATTAAGGACTAGGTGAGCTAAAGCTTGATAACTTGAGATGTTATTGCAGGAAATGGAAAATTTCTATGTGCCTTTATGGACATGGTAGATGTTGCTCTTCAAAGAATTTCACCCTTTATGGGTTCATCATTCATGCTTCTAATATTGATGGAGGTGACCATTACAAATAAATTGGACTACAAAAAACTTGAGATAGCCAATGATATGGCGGTGGGATTATGACCCATTGACCCACCAGCACAAATGTACCTCTAATCAGAAAAGGATGGTTGTTCATTACTTCATTTGTGTACCTTTGCAGAACATATCAGCTTTTAGACCTTCCTTTATGCAAAAATAACCACACAGGAAAGAAGGGGGAGAAAACATTCACCCATATATGCATGGTCCAGTGTATTAAATTGGGACTCCAGTTACTACTATACCTAGCCCCACAGAAACATGTGCTGTCTTTGACACCACCATGCTGTTGCTGTACGAATATTCGATTCTGTAGATATGAAAGGACGTTATATATTTATAATTATTTGTTCAGACATCGTTCCACATGACACCAAATTGATGCCTTACCGATGCACTTGCCTTTACATATGCTCAAACCAAATGCAAATTAGTCTTATGCTTTTCTTTTCAAGAGTTTATAGGGTATGTAAACCAGGATTTTAAGACCTCAGAGCAGAGGATCCACATCAAAATAAAATATTGCACATTACAATTGCATCACATAATGTTATCAAATTATCAAACCAAGCTACAAATGACAATTTGACATGCATTAATAGCATATCTGGTTTCATGGTGAAATGTTCTAGAATCAATTCTCATTGGTGACTACCGGTCTTCACTTTTGAATAAACACACTTTGAATTATGTGCAAATTGCGAAACCAAGCATGCAATAACCCGCAATGCCAGATCAGTACTGCTGCAGCCAAAAAATGTTAAGCCTAAAATTAAAAGATAACAAGGGTCTAGTAGTGTTACTGCTGGAAATCTGTATACAGCAGAATTGATAAGCTAATTCAAACATGCTATTAATTTTAAAACCTTAATTGACACTAACAATGTTCTGAGCTTCCTGATAAGTTGTCAATTGTCATTTTGCCAAACCTAATAAAGGCAAGCATGGAAATGGAGCAGGAAAAACAAAAGTGACCAGCTCCACCACCTCTAATGCACTATCAATGGCATTATCACTAATATGCAATGTATGGGACCTCTATGCACAGCTTACAACTAATTTTCTTCATGATTCAGTCAGAAAAATTCTCCACCATTAAATATAAGTCACCAAAATAATTCCATTCAACCTAAAACAGTGTCCATTAGTGTGTCCAAATATTATAATACTTAAAACTAATCACCTCATGGGAATTGGGATATTTTTCTGAAGTCATCTTCAACTCATGCATCTTCAGATAGTGGTGGAGTGGTGGCTGGTGATTATAGTGACTACGTGGCCCCCCCTGGTTGGCCTTATACTTGTATATCTAAGGTGTGTCAACTACTACTTTGTCATCATCTAGGGGGTCAACTGTGATTTTCAAGGACAAAGAATCAAGATAGTGGGAATGGTGATCAATTCAAAGATCAAGTTTCCCAATTGAGAGAGATAATTGGCAATTGATTATGAGAAGTAAAGCTAAAGTGATAAATTCAACGATCAAGGTTCAAGTAGAAGTACTAACAATTCATAGATCAAGAATCAAGTACAAGTACAAACAATGTGCACAATGCTAGAAGCCTCTCTCCACAATTGATTTTGTCTTTAGAATCAATTGTGAAAGGATTTCAAACATGTACTAAGATGAAGATAGACTTGTATTATTTCCAAAGATAAATGTCCAAACTTCTAACAAGGGGGAAAAGGAGTTGCAATCTCTTTCATTATTCAGTGACTGTACAATCAATATCACAGTTCTTACACAATGAACCTCAGCTAAGCAGGAAAGAGGAAGAACTACAACACACAAAACTGATTCCTGTGCTGTACAGATGTAAAAATTTCAAGCAGAATAAATACAATCCAAAAATAAGAGACTCATGAGCATAGCTTGGGCAAAGATTTTGCATAACTATTGCCTGATACTTTCGATTTAGTCATCTTTGTCATCTGGACTTGCATTTTCCTACAGATTTTCTCCAATTCCATAACCCTCCACTGCATTCCTTGCAAATGTGCTCTGAGTTTCTCATTATCAGCTGAAAGATCATGATTGTCAGCATACAACACAAGCTGTTCACTGGTTTTATCTTTCTTTCCCTTCTGAGCAACCCCCTTGGAATTGCACGGAGAATCGTTGTATGGAGTTGAACCAGGAGTAACTTGTAGCAAGTTTTTCAGCTTAGATTGTTGAGAGCTTAAAGCTTGAACTGCAGATTTTGAAGGAAATTTTGTGTTCTGAGAAAGGTGCAGGCAAGCTTGAGATGAAAGCTTCTCATAATTTAAACTACAGCATATCTTCACCCTTTCTTCTTGTGATAATTGACTGTGTACCTATAACAGAACATATTCAGTTCAACTACACCATGTTTAAGTAGGCCTTAAATTTGGGGGGAAGATTCGATAAGATAAAGTTTAAAGACTAAATATTATATACATCATATTAAAATTCCTAAAGAATAGAACATGAAAATTCGAGTCATTTTCTTAATGAAGTAGTTAACAAGTGACCAAAGTTATAGACTTCCTACTTAAAACTTAAATTGGAAAATTATTATACCTCAAGATACATGTCCATTGCATGGTAAAGTTCATCATAAGAATCTCTGGCAGAATCTGGAAGTGCTGTGACAAGAGCCAGGAACTTTGAAGCTTTTAAACAAGGATCAGGGGCTATTTCTGCTAAATACAAATCAATCAACCTAGCAACTTTCCTCATCTGAATGGGAGTGGGTAGGCTATTTCCTTGACGCAGGAATGCTTTCAAAAATCTCAGAACAAGGTTCACATCATATAAGTAGCTTATTCCATTGGGAGATGGAATAAGCAAATTGTCCAAGGTTGCTTGGTCCAAGTGGGAACCAATCATATTCTCCAACTTGTTCCTGCTACTTTTGCTTATGCTCAAACTCAAAGTAACACGAAGAATCCCGAACAATGTCTTGCAGGAAATAGAGCTCTGGTCCATGTAATAATGCATATCAATGACCATTTCAATGATCTCACACTTCTCTTCCGCACTAGCAGTAAATAATTTTGCCTTCTGATAATAGAGAAGAAACTTGCTGATGACAACATGGTCCAACTTATGTGAAAACATTGACTTCACCAACATTGCAACCAACAAGGGATTCAAAAACAGGAGATCATCGAACCATGTTGAACGCGAGAAACTTGTCTTTATGCTCTCGGTACTTTTAGAATCACACGAATACCGAACCCCGAAACTATCGGTAGAACAAGTTGATGGAGAGGGGCTTGCTTCACTGGCCAAAACCAGCCTCCCCACTACAGTATCCAAGCATCTCTCTAACATCACAGAACAATCTGCATCTATTGAATCCTGGCACTGCTTCAAAGCAATCAAAAGTTCTGACCATGACCAATAGTTAATCTCTTGGAGTGATTTCTCTGTTTGCTTCAACAAGTTAGAAACACCAGCAACAGATTCATTCATTTCCATATACTCAGCAGCACAATGTGAGAGTAACAAATTGGAAGGACTTATATCAGCTGTGCCATTGTTATAACAGAATCTTAACATAAGCTCAAAACCTTCTGCGCCTCCTGGAAAATCATGGAAAATGACTTTAAGCTTTCCAGTAGCATCACCAGATTTTCCAAATAATTTAGCCAATTTGTTTGAGTACTGAGTAATAATCCTCTGCAAAAATACCCATTTAGAACAAAGTTAGATTATTATAGAACAAATAATGTACAATAATTTAGGAACAACTACACAAGAAAGAAATTCCAGCAAACAAGTAAAGGGGAGTTTTTCATTGTGGAAAAAGCTATCAGTGACAATTGGTTAAACACCAAAGTAACCCACCAAAGACATTGGAATTACTGGAGCACAAAGACAAGAAAAGGAACTGGAGATAAAAAATTGGGAAAATGGAGAGAATGAAAGGAAAGTTCCCCAATAATTAAAGCTCAGAAACCAAAAAGATGAATTGGAGTCGTTATAGACAATAAATTGTTGAATAGAGTGACCACCATGAAGGATCTATTTATGCTAAATTATTAATCATCTAGCATAGAAGGGTATAGAAAAGAAATAAATGCCTTGAAAGCAACTCTATAGGTAAAGAACACTAAAGCCCCCAGAAGACCATAGCAGGGGCATTTAATGTGACATGCTGCATTAAATAAATAAATAAAAACAAAACAAAAAAAAAAGATAGAAAAAATGTGTCTTATTAGGCTTGTGGTTTGTGAAAATGGTGATGGAAAATTATTGCAGGGATGGACAGGCATCAGTTACCCCACCTCACTGCAGGGATGGACAGGCATCAGTTACCCCACCTCATAGTTACTGAGAGTTGGCTAGTAGCTACAAACCAGAAGAGAGAAACAGAAACTAAAAATTATACAAAGTAGTATAAATCATTGAACCATAATCATTTCTAAATTCAAGAGTAGCAACATTTTAGCATGAGCTGAAACCATAAACCAAACCAAAGAAAGGAACAACCTTGTGACTACTACATTGTAGTATAGATCCTACAAACAAACACAAGAGATAAAAGAACTAGAAAGATTGATAATTTTTCACAATAAAGGAAGTAAAGCAAGAACCAAAAGAGAAAAAGACCGACAAAGTTTGTAAACAAAAAAATGACAAGATTTACAAAGAGGAGCTTTGAAAAAGGTGAGAAAGAAGAGAGAGGAGGAGGGTTACCTTGTCCACCATGAAGGTCTCTTCTCCATTTACATCCACTTCAAGATTGCAGCAAGCTTCCATAATTAATAACTCAAAACAAACAAGTATAACTGAAACTCAACACAAACCAAGGGGGTCTAATGGGAAGCTACATGAAAGAAAATCCAAGCAAAGGAGAGACATGGAAGAGGAAGATGGAGATGAAGATGCAATGAGACTTGATATTCTGAGAGTGACAAAAGGACAAACAAAAGAGGACACAGACACAAGTCCAGGGAAAAGGGTTGTGGTCAATTGGAGCACAACTAATGGGGGGGTTCTTCTCCAAAGGGACACAACAAACAAAGACAAAGCTCAAAGTGGATGAGAAGCAACAAGGCATGTAAAGACAGAGAAGTCACATATAAAATGTGTGAGGAGGGGCAATGAGTCAGAGAGAACACACAACACAAAGCCAGTAGGAAAAGAAAAAGGGAAACTTGTTTGTTTGTATATAGCAGAATAATAATAATTATAATATTGAACCAATAAACCTCTCTCTGACATTCCTGCTAACAGTTGAAGGGTCCCCTTGAATAATAACATAGTTTATGAATAACTCTGGTGTTTTTTCTTCAGCAAGTCACAGAAAATTAATGTATGAAAACAGAAAAAACTTAGAACTCAAGTTTTGTGTATCTGGCTTGGCCCCTTCTTCTCTATTAGATTTTCATTGTTGCAAGATTTTTATATTTGTACACCAGCATCACACTTACCATATTTTTCTAGTGGGGCTCAGGTCCCCCACCCTTTCTTTGTGAGGATGTCAACTAATTGACCAAATTCACTGAGTAGAAAACTTTTTCTAGGCATGTGCTTCTGTACCCATCATTGTTACCCCATCAAAGCTTCCACTAGTGGAAACTTTTATGGCCCAGTCTTTTGTACGTTTAATGTGAATATAAATAATATACTGAGAGATTTGACAACAAGCGTCGATATGTCCGAGTGGTTAAGGAGACAGACTCGAAATCTGTTGGGCTGTGCCTGCGCAGGTTCGAATCCTGCTGTCGACGTTTTTTGTTATTTTAGTTTTTTTTTTTCCCAAAACAAAAGGAGAATTGATACATAACACCACGTTCTTTTCTACAATATTTTTAATATGAAACAGTGTTCATGTTATTTAAAGATTATATTATTTTAGTTTAAAGAATTTTTTTTTAACTCAAAGATTATATTATTTTAGTTTAAAAGTAATAATTTATTTTGCCAAAACAAAATGAAAATTGATATGGTGGTGTTTAAGTGCATGTTTGTTTTTAAGTTAAAAATCATATCTGCGCCTCACAATCTAAATTCCAAATTCCATGGTCCGTATGAAAGGAGTTTATCCCTAATGCATTTAGTTGGGGGTCAATTGAAAAATTGTGACTACTACCTTGCTTTTCTACAATACTAATTAATTATAAAATAAGGATCACTTAAAATGTTTTCACATGTTTCAAATTATTTTTCATCTCAAAATATATGATATTTAATATTTTCATTTTTGTATTAAGTTAAATGATATAATATAAATTTAATGTAAATAGATGAACTTATATTTTTCTAAGATCAATAAAATTAAATGTTTATTTTTAAAGTTTGCATAAAATTTCAAACAATAATCATGGAAAAATAGTATCATATGATTATCATTATATAATTAAGTAATGAAAGGACTTTATTAAAATAAGCCTTAAAATAACAAGGATAAAAATGTGAGTAAATTCAATAAGTCATAATCTACCTGAAGTAGCATTTCAAAAAACCCTATAAATTGATGAAAATGATTATTTACCAAACACTTCTAATTAGTTTATGAGTTAGTCAAATAAGTTTTAAGAAATCAAAACAATTCTAATCTAAGGCAAAAGTCTTACCAAAGACACTCTTTCTTCTCTCATTTACTTTTTCTATCATTCCAAACAGAGTTAGAATGACTTCCCTTCCCTGTACTATTCTTTAATCTGTCATGATGATGTCCCCATTGGCTACATGACCATGAGACACAATAAATGAAGAGAGCCCCACACACCAAGCAAATATTTTATTTTCATTTACTTTAATTACACCAAAATCTTTATTGTTTGGCTGTAAATACAAGATTTGGTCTCATCAGCAAGTTAGTTGTCGGTTTGTATTACAAACTGAAAATGTGTATATAGTTCTTTTCTTCTCAACATTTATCTCTTCATTTCTTCCAAATTCAATAAAATTCATAACTTTGTCAATGATGGCACCTCTAATTGCTCTTACATACTAAATAGAATGATAGGATAGGATAACCAAAGTGAAAACTACACATTTTTGTTTCATTTTAAAGAAAATTAGCATGGACATACGCCTATGTAGTCTAGCCAGGAAAAATCGCATAAGAAAAGCAGTACTCATATTTGAAAAATAAATTGAAAAAAAAGAAGAACTACTCTAGATATATGTCAACATTAGTGTAGTCATGTAGTGTGTACTCAAAAGCTACATCATATACCTGTTAGCAATGGGAAGCATAAAAGCATACAGCAACAGATCAGCTAACAAAGCATCAAAATTGGAGTGCAAATGTGAGCACTCATAATTGGAAAAAGAACTAAAACAGTAGATGGAAATTCCCCGGATAGCACCATTGGGACATTTGATGACATTGCTTCCTCAGATAACAAATCGAAGAAGATTGCATTTTACCTCTTTCTCTTCTTATTCCCTGCAGGCTGCAACAGCACCTGTATCATCAGCAGTATTCTGCGTCTGCAACCCCTTCTTGCCACCAAAACCAAATTTGGAATTTCGAAACTCTCTATGCTTCTGTCTCTTCCCATTTCTAACACCTTGCATTGCCTTACCTCTTGACCGATCACCTGGAGACACGCCTGGCCTTTTCTTCTTCAACCTCTCGAAGTACACTTTTCCGCTCTCAAAGTCGAAAACCGTGTATGCATCATTGGCATTGTCAGCAAACCCACTCCGTTGACTCGGCTTCCTCCATTTCTTATCCTCCTTTGTCTGCTAGGCCCTTTCTTTCAATTTCTGTGCCTGAAGCTGTTTGGCCAATCTCTTCGCCTCTGGTAATATTCGATCTTTTGCCTTTTCCATGTGGCTATCTGTCTTCATCATCTCAACATAATAGTCTGCAGGTCTCAGAAAAGGGAGAACAATTGTCTGAAGCATCTCAAAGGCCTGTGTGTAAAATGCAAGCACTCGTAACAAGTCGTCGTTGACATCTACTTCTTGCTCTTGATCAATATCAATGGAGAGTTTGTGTACTCATTCCACATTCACTGGCCACCTCATGTCTCCAAGTTTATCCAATAGAGCATCTATGTTATATACAGCATTTTTAGATTTCATATCTTCTGATTCTGATTCAGATGGTGACATTTCCCCATTCATATCGCCAATTTCACTGTCAATCATTGTATCATCTCTTTCGAAAAGCGCCTCCATTCAATCTGTATGCAGATATTGGAAGAAAAAAAAAAGATCAGTTTAGACCACCAAATCACTGCAGTACAGCATTTACCTGAGTTCTAAATTGCGGTCCGCAATTGCAATTGCCGCCGCAACTTAATGGGTTTTGAAGTCCCTGCAACGGCATCAGGACCGCAATTGTGGCCATTTCAACCAGCATTTGTCCGCAATTCCGCAATGCAATCCCAATTTTAATCCCTATCATTTACAACTATCAGTCTCTTGCTTGCTTACTTTAACAAGCTAATCAAAACTACAGTGAAGGTAAACACTATTGGAAAAAAATTAGAATGATTCCCAACACAGCATTCAACTTAATTATGAACCCAAAATAGCTCATCAGAAGCTTTCAAAAACAAAATTTCAATTAACATAATACCAGTTTCAAAACAGCATGTAAAGCTTCTACCAATTTCACTTCCTAAACACTGAACGTGAGAGACTGCTTCCGCGACGGATTTAGGCCGTGGCGTAGCCGGCCGGTGATGGAGGAACGTCGGAAACGGTGTGCAGCGAAGTCGGAGAATGAAAACCCTAATCCCTAAAAAAACTGGTCAATTCGGATTGAAAATATATTGGGGATATTAACAAACACTGGTTACTATCTACTTAGTGTAAATACTAGTTGATATTAACAAACCGACCTTAGCTCAGTTGGTAGAGCGGAGGACTGTAGTGGTTAACGTCAGATATCCTTAGGTCGCTGGTTCGAATCCGGCAGGTCGGAAAACTTTTTTTATTATTCTCAATTTTTTCTGAAACACTCATTTTATGTTGTCCAAGCATAATTAATACCTTCATTTCCTTGACATGATTTTTACAATTACTGCATTTAAATGCATTCTGCACAACATGATATTGAAGGTGACAAGTAGGGATGGTAATGGGTAGGATTGGGCACGGGTTTTACAATTACCAAACCCAAATCTCAAAACCCAAACCCAAACACAAGCTCTTATGGGCGATAAAATGAAATCCATGCCCAAACTCATTGGGTTTCGGATTTACCCGAAACCCAAACCCAAACTCATTCCTTACGTGAAATAGCAACCCGATCAAGAACCTACTTTCATCCTCATTCATCACCAATGTGAGACAACAATAATTTAGAGTTTATTTTCTCAAACATACAAAAGTACAATTAATCATCAAACACTGAGAACAAAGTTTATAAATATATACATGTATGAGAATGTTTTTGTAATTTTATGTTTTGGGTATCTTTGGGTTCGGGTTTGGGCGGGTATGGACACGGATTTAACTAATACAAAACCCAAACTCATAAACTGCTATAGTAACGGGCAAAACCCAAACTCAAACTCAAATCCAGACAACTCGGTTTTTGTCCTTCAAATCGGATCGGGTTCGGAAAGATACCCATGAGTTTGGGCAAAATTGTCATCCCTAGTGACAAGTCACACATTTGGGTGGTCCTTTCAAACACATGCACCTTCTTTTTTTTTTTAAGCTAATAACTTAAGAACAACAATTAACATCTTTGCCCCTAAAAAAAGCAATTAACACCTTTTAATTATTGCACTCACCCTCCATGCTAGTGTTGTTCCAGATTGAGCCAATAAAACCAACAAACCAAATCGAACAAATTAAATTAGATCAGTTCTTTTGATGTTCAGTTCAAAACTAATTCAACCTGATGGAAACCAATGAAGATTGGTTCGGTTAACGGTTTGAAATTTTTTAAGTTGAATAACTGAAAAACCAAACCAATGATACATATTTATTAAAAACAATTAAAAATAGGACAGATATAGATATTTATATTAAGTGTTTTGAAGAACATTGCTTAGAATGAAGACAAGTTTTCAAGAAATATTGTTTATGTTGGATTTATTATGTTTGTTATACTTATTATCTTTTCTATTATCAATTTGTAATGGTACTAATATTAAACACTTCTTTCAATACTTCTTCATTGTTAAGTTGTTGACTATGGATTATAGATTTGTGATTATGTTGTGAATCATATATGATTGCAGTCCTACATGTACTGTTATATGTCTGTTTATTGATATATATTTAAAATTATCTTTAAAAAAAAATTGAAACTGATAAACCAAACTAATCTAAACCGTTCATCATCAGTTCGGTCTGGTTCAATTTTAGATTTTTCTACTAACAACCGAACCAAAAAAAATTGATTGGACACGTTCTTGGTTTCACCTAAAACCGGTCGAGATAGAACCATGAGCACCATACTCCTTGCTTTCCATTCTTTCCAAATAACTAAAAATTATTTTAATACTCAAAGCATAAATATTTTTAATTCTAGTCAAATGGACTCTAATATAACCTACTTATATTTGGTGGGAGCAAAATCCCACAAATTTGGTTTCCAATATCTTATCGTAGAAAACACATGCTCGAGACTCAACATGGAATTGGCTCGGTGAGTTTCATGCAAGAGGTAGTGGTCGAGACCTGTTGTTTGTGAAAATCCAAGCTTTATTGATGGGACTGTAATTTATTGGGAGGAATAATTGGCGAAAGGCGATATGCGGTGTGGATTGTCTAGAGTTGGCTCGAGCTCTTGGAAAGAAGAGATGTGATTATCACTAGTATGGCAGTGCGTTGATGGATTCATCTTCTCCTTTCGCGAAACTGTGAGGTTAATATCTGCCATGTCTCTTGGGAAGGCAATGAACCAACTGATTATCTTACAAGGTTAGGTGCCGGATTGCAGTGGGCTGTTACAGATTTAGTGAATCGTCCTATTGCGGTGTTGCCTCACCTGTTGAAGGATTTGGGCCTGGTGTAGTTTTGTTGTTTATTTTTCCTACTTACAAAAAAAAATGATAATAATAATAATTATTATTATCTCTTCAGCTTGAGTACTAAATGAGATAATTAACTTTCCTTTTTCGATCACTTGAACTCTATTAGCGGATGTTGTTTGGATTAATTGAAATACGTTATTTACAACAACAAAAAAACGTAAAAATAAGTTATACATTGCCTTGTACTTGGTATTATTGCATCATTTGATTTATCATGATGTGCCAGAAAGCTTCTATCTTCAACTTGATGACAATAAGCTCAGTTTAGCATTCAAACTCGTTGTTCCTACTTCCTACTCACTACTCTCTGCGGATTCGAGTGGACAATGAAGGATTCAACGAGTGTCCTTCAAAAAAGTAAACAGTACTTAAACATTCCAATCTCACTCACTTACTATGTAGAGTGAAGAAAGTCTACGTGCAAAAAGTCTCTCATGGTGTATTTTCATATTTTCGTCCCACCTGAAAATACATATAAGGAAAAAAAAAATCAGAAAATAATATAATGATTATGACAAAACAATGTTTTTTTTAACGTGGCGACAAAGCAATGTTACTATGCCGATTATTAATATAAACACAGAAAACAATTAATAAATATTTATCGTATGAGTATGATAATGTAATAGAACTTTATTTGCTGACGCCTAAAAAATCACAACGACTACTTTAACAGCTGAAAAAATAGACTAGTCATAATATAGGAACTAATCGTCGGATGAACAACCAACGATGCTAGATTAGTTGTTGCACAAGGCTTGTGGACAATATAAAGGTTTGGGCATAAATGAAAAGATAATTCAAAGCTTGTAGAATATGCTCACGTGCAAAATAGCAAATGTTTAGTTCCTTAATAATAGAAAGAATTATTTTTTCACTACCAAACCAAATCATATAATGAAGGTCGTTTAGAATAATCTTCCAGCTTGACTAAGAGAGATTAAACACTAATACCCCATAATTTATGATGATTTACAAGAAGCAAGACGTGAGTTAGTGGTTTGTTGGTTGTTTATAAACTGTTGTAGTTAGCCGAATTACTCCCTATAAATAATGAGATGATCATTTGTAAAACACAACTCAAAAAATCAATATAATCTACAAATTTATCGTATGTTACTTTTGTCATTCACTTAAATGCAAGGCCAAACGCCTCCCCTACGGTTCCTAGAATTCGAACTCTCAACCAATAGATTCAAACAACTATTTTTTACCACTACGAAGGATACATATTGGGTTTTAATTAATAATTATAACGTAAAGTTAAACTTAGTATTATATCCACATAATTATTAAATTCTTAGTATGGTTATTTATTTTTAATTATAAAGCAACTATCTTGGAGGGGAAAAAAAAAGAGAAAGCAAAACTATCAATTTGTGAAAGAATGGTGAGTATTCAATACCATGACATTATTGAAAAAGATTTCCTTGAAGAAAGTTTATCTTCAAACATTGAATTTAATGACTAACATTTTTCTTTCTATAATTTATTGTAATGAAATAAATTTATACTATTAAAGAGTAAAAGGTACCTACATCATTTAAAAACATTTTTTTAAAGAAATGATATTATTAATATAAGCAGTTTGAGGCAGAAGTAGCTTCAGACAAGAACATAGTGCAATACGATCAGAACCTGAAAGAAGGCAACCAAGCTACACCTTGCTCTGAGAAATATAAACCCACCACCAACCCACATAATGACTAAAGACATACTGGTGTTCCTTTATATAAAGACCAATTGTAATATTTTAAAAACATTTATTATCATTTCTCATCTTATTTTTTTTGGTACATCGGAAAGATATGTCCCTCATCTTATTATTACTCTTTTGTAATTCTAAAAGATTAATTATCATCAAAAATTAGTGTTTTTTTGCCACTACTCAATACATTAATTAACGGTAAACTAAGTGTAAAGAAATATTGTAATAATTTTTTTAAAACCAATACATTAATTAACTCCAGAACATATTTTCTTAATAAATGTAATTGTCGAATGAGTATTTGTAATTAGGGACGAAGATAATACATGCATTGATAATATTAAATTGCTTATAGTAAAAACCGACAATATTAAGTTTTTTATAATGTAAATCAATAAGATTTTAATATTTTTTTATAACAAATGTTATCGGTTAACCAAAAAAAAGTTATTCACAAAATTGTAACTGTCTCTCTAAAATATTTTACGGATATCAAACTTGTCATATTAGCCTTCATTAATCTTTTTTTAATATGTGTCTTTATAAACCTACTTACTTATTATAAACCGACACCTTATTTGTAGATTTTTGTTTAAATCGGAAATATAAATTGCACCCGGAATTCGATCATGGACCTCATACCCAACTTATATGTCCCTAACTCCTACCACTTGAGCTATCTTACGGGGACCTTATTGGTAGATTTTACTCCCTCCGGTCCTATTTAACTGTCCACTTTGGGTGGAGGCATACATATGAAAGGTGTAATTAATTTTGTTGATTTTTAGAAAAAGTGAGACTTATTTTCCTAGTTTACCCCTTAAAGTGTGTGTCATCTCTCGTCATTTATTGTTCTGTTAAGGGCATTATATGTAAAAACATCATTTAATACTCTCTTGAAATGCTAAGTTGACAGTTAAATAGGAATAAAATATATTTTTTTTAAAAGTGAACAGTTAAATACGAACTGAGGGAGTAATAATATGACTATTACACATCCACTAATTAAACTTAATGACAAATTAATTTTTCCATTGTTAAAAATCTGATTAGGTTGACTTTTTATCTTGTAAGTCCATAGAAATTAAATACTTGGATTGGATGCATCAAGTGAAAAATAGCTGCTATACGAAGGTTTCTTCATTCCTTCAAGCCAGAACTCATAAACACCAAGATATATATATATATATATATATATATATATATATATATATATAACAACAGCACAGAGAGGTAGCAAACGCCAGAAACACACACAGATTTTTTTCTTTACTCTTCTTTCTTTCTATCGATTCGTCAAAACAGAGTCTCTGAAACTCACCAAAAACCGCCACAGTTCCCTTCACAATTCTCGATCCGTGTTTCCTCCACCTTCTTCCGATTCGCACCGTCTTCGATTTTTCTCCGATCCGTGGTTTTCTCATTCCACGTTTGTTTTCTCGGTATTTTTCTTCTCCTCTTCGTTAACGGAGGCGCGAACTTCGCTTTGCGCGTGTTTTTCACTTTCGCGAATTTCTTGGAGGTTGCTCGTGTTTCGATTAAACCCTACATTTTCTTTGGTTTTGTGATAATTTTGTTCACTTGTTTGTGGATTTTTGGAATTTAGGGTTTGGAGTTGGTGCAGCATGAGCATTGATAGCCCCGGTGAAGGGTAGGACTTGAGTTTCGAGGTTTCATGGTGCCATCACCCATGGGCGATGGAGGAGTGGCGTGTTTGCCCTTGCAGCAGAAGAAACATGTTAGGGAGAGGTTGTCGAATGCAGCAGTGGAGAATGCGGGGATTAAGAATGGGAGCGGTTTCAGTTCTGAGCTGGTCAAGGGTGCTGGCAAGAAGAAGAAGAAGAAGAAAGTGAAGGTGAAGAGGAAGAAAGTGATACCCGCGGTGAAGAGTGAATTGGCAGTGGACAGAGTGAGCGGCGGCTGGGGCAGCAATGATGTTGCGAGTGGCGGAATAAATGGGCAGAAAGAAGAAGTGGAGGAGGGTGAATTGGGGACTTTGAAATGGCCGGGGAGTGAGGTGGAGAATGGGGAGTTTGTGCCTGAGAAGCCGTGGCCGCTGTTAAAAAGTGAAATTCAGAATCGGGAGATTGTCAGTGAGAGGTGGAAGGAAGGGCAGGTGGAGAAGGGAGAGTTTGTTTCTGAAAAATGGAGAAAGGATGACGTGGAGAATGGGGAGATAGTTGGTGAGAATGGTAGGAAAGGAGGAGCTGAGAAAGGGGAATATGGATGGTGGAGAGATGGTACAAAGGATGGAGTTGAGAAGGGAGAGTTCATTCCAGATAGGTGGCATAGGAGGGACACGGGGAGGGATGATCATGGTTACGCGAGAATCCACAGGCATCAGTCAGGTAGGGACAAAGGATGGAAAAGTGAACGTGAACGTGAACTTACACCGCCTTCAGGGAGATATACAGGTGATGAGTCTTTTAGGAAGAGGGAACTGCATGCAAGTTCAAGTCAGTATGCTAAAAGTGCTCCCAGGTGGGAGAATGGGGGAGAAAGAAATATAAGGATTGGTTCAAAAATTGTGGATGAGGAGAAAAATGAGTACAGCAATGGCAGGACTGATTCACGAGGTTACTCTTCTGGTAGTCGGTTGAAAAGGCATGGTAATGAATCAGATAGCTATGAGCGGAAGCAAAATGGAGATTATGATGGCTTAAAAAGTCGAAGGCTTTCCAATGATGGCTCACGCGATGGTTATCCGGAGCACCATTCTCGACTGTCTGTGGATAGATCTTATAGAAATAGTTCTTCAAGATTATCAATGGACAAGTATTCTTCCAGGCATCATGAATCTTCTTTGCCAACCAGATCAGCTTATGATAAGCATGGATGCAGCCATGGTCAATCGGAGCGGTCCCCTCGTGATCGAACCAGGTATTCCGATCATAAAGATCGCATGCAAGTGCGTCAATCACACTATGACCATGAGAAATCTCCATATAGCCGTGAGAAATCTCCACGTGTTCGTGAAAGATCTCCACGTGTTCGTGAAAGATCTCCACGTGTTCGTGAAAGATCCTCGTGCGATAAGAATCGGGATAGAAGTCGTCACCATGATCATAAATTGAGAAGTCCTACTCATGCTAAGGGTTCCCCACAAGATCGAGTTCTACACCATGATCACAGGGACCGAACTCCAAATTCAATGGAGCGATCCCCACTTGATCGGATTAGACAAATTATTCATCAAGAAACAAGTAGTAAAACCTTATCAAGTGAAAACAATAACTCACAATATAGCTGTAAGAATCATGAAGACAAGAACATCCAAAAGGAGTCAAATCTTTCAGATATAGAATCTCAAGGTAAAAGAAATGTGCATGAGGCCTACAGGTCTATTAAGAAAGGTGTCTGCAATGAACCTGAAAAGGAACAACAGTCCTGCAGCCCCACTGTAAGCTACAAGGGCTCTCCTAGCTTGCAGCCATCTCCTGAGGAGCTGTCTTCTATGGAAGAAGATATGGACATATGTAATACCCCACCACATGTTCCTGTTGTGGCAGATTCATCATCTGGGAAATGGTTTTACCTTGACTATGGCGGTGCAGAACATGGACCTTCTACATTATCTGAAATAAAGGTCCTTGTTGATGATGGTGTACTAATGTCAGATCATTTTATTAAGCACATGGATAGTAACCGATGGTTAACTGTTGAAAATGCAGCATCACCATTGGCAGCTCAGAATTATCCGACGATTCTGTCTGACACTGTAACCCAGCTGGTAAACCCTCCAGAAGCTCCTGGTAATCTTTTGACAGATACTGGAGATATTTTTCAATGTGATCCCGAGAAATATCAGGAAATGCCAGCTCCTTTGCTGCAGGCAACGATATGCCCTGATGACGAACTGTTGGAGGACCTCCACATTGATGAAAGGGTTGGAGTTCTGTTAGAGGGTTATGATGTCATTCCTGGAAGGGAGCTTGAGGCAATTAAAGGTGTTTTATCCTATCAATAATATTTGTCCGAATTTCTTTTACAAAATATAAAATAGTTTTTTTTACCAATCTGTAAATTTCTCCCTATTTGCTGCAATATCTCTTTCTGAACTTGTTTATTTTATTGTCTCGTAGGAGCTTTGCAAATGAATTTTGATTATACAAAAGGGGAGGGATTGGAAGACTACGAAGGTACGTATCACGGAATTTCTGGGGCATTACTCGTTCATATCTATATATTAATGACAGGTGTCATATTCCACTTTTACCTCTGATTTGAAGGATTACATGGCGTTATACTGTTATCTAACTCATAAGATTGCGCTTCTCTCTCTCTTTATATCTCCATCTATATATATATATATTTGGTTTTTTGGCTCACATAGTAGGAAAAGGTTTTGATTTTTATTTTTTACCATTTTGGTTTTGTTAGTTCATTTGTGCCAAATGTTGATTTTTTTAAGAAGTAATCCTTATTCCTTATCATTGTCTTGACTTGATTAACAGAAGGTAGCTTGTAATAGTATCTAATATTTTATTGTTTTCACACGCCAACATGTTGACATTTTTACCCCTTGACACTGAGAAAAATTTGAAACTTGTATATATGCGTCAAGTCAAATAGGCGCGCACTGTAATTTGGAAGTGTATATATATGCATACATAGATGCAGGTGGAGTTGATATCTGTTATGAAAATTGTTTTTTGATAGTCTATGTAACATTTTGGCGGTCATTTCTAGTGTATATGTTTGCAAATATTGGTTTTGACTCCATTATCTTCTTGTACTGCATGTCTGAGTTTTGTATCTCTAGGGCATTATACTCAGTCACGTATGGACTATGGTGGTTAGTGTGACATTGCAGCTTTACAAGTGATATGGTGTTAGTATGTACTTTTGGATGTGTTTATACATTGCAAGTGGATTAGATGCATCAAATAACATGTTTTTAACTCATATATTAAAAACAAATTCATTTTGATGTGCACTGGTGAGGACTTAAAATGGTGATTTCATTAATCTTTCATGCACTCAAAATTAATTTATGCATTGATGCGTTCATTTTATCTAGAGAAGGTAACAAAGCAAACAGATATGCAGACTATGCACCTAGAAGTAGAAGTTTGTGTTCCATGATAAGTATTCTTGTGTTTTTTCTCCAGGTTTTCCTTGTTATGATACTTGCTTGAGCATGGAACTTGATTCAAGAATTGATTTTGCCTCAAGAGACTATGAGTCTCAGCTAAGTACGCCTCCAGACAACGATAATGGATTTACCCTCAGTGTCCCTGATGACTTGTTTTCATCTCGATGGTCTTGCAAAGGTGGTGACTGGAAGAGGAGTGATGATGCCCAAGATAGATGTAGTAAGAAGAAACTTGTCCTAAATGATGGGTTTCCATTATGCCAAATGCCCAAGTCTGGGTGTGAAGATCCACGTTGGCCTCGGAAAGATGACTTGTATTATCCTTCTCACAGCAGGATGCTTGATCTTCATCCTTGGGCTTTTTGCACTGATGAGAGGGTTGATTGCAGCAGTGCTGTAAGCAAACCAGTTCAAGGTAAGCTTACTTTTGTAAGAGGAGTAAAAGGAAATGTTCTTTCAGTGGTCAGGATAAATGAACGAGTAATCAAGGATCAGGGATCATTGGACTGTGAGCCACGCCAAAAGAGCCGTGGCAATGATAGATATCATTCAAGGTCAACTTGGCCTTTGTCTTCAGCCAGTGATAGCAAGCGATCATCAACTGAAGAAGATTATCAGTCAAAAGCTGTTAATGATCAAGGTTCTCAAAGCTCCTGCAGGAGCATTGAATTTATTACTACTGGTAAAGACCATCTTTGTAATGTCCATGCCTTACAGTTAAGTTTGGGTGACTGGTACTATCTTGATGGTTTGGGGCACGAAAGAGGGCCTTCATCATTTTCAGAGCTACAGTGTTTAGTAGACCAAGGAATTATAAAAAAGTATAGCAGTGTGTTCAGAAAATTTGATAAAATCTGGGTTCCTGTTACCTCTACCAGAGAAACCTATGATGTCAGTTTCATGAGCCACCAAGAAAGCAGTTCAGCGTCTGGTGAATGCTCTGGACATCAATCATTGCAAACACAAGGTGTTTCATTTGGTGAACCTCAATCAAAGTCAAGTTTGTTTAACAGATTACACCCTCAGTTTGTTGGTTATACTCGTGGGAAACTACATGAGTTAGTAATGAAATCATATAAGAGCCGGGAATTTGCTGCAGTTATAAATGAGGTTTTAGATCCGTGGATCAATGCAAGACAAACAAAGAAAGAAATTGAGAAACAAATACATTGGAACTCAGGTAACTTTGTTTTAGTAAATTTACAGCTATCCTGGTGTATGGTTCAACCAGCTGAGAAACTTATATTGCCATGCATTGTGCTTCTTTTACCTTGACTTATTTCAAACTTTTAAAGAACCTCTGTTGTTGTAAGCGTGTATGATACCAAAAGTTTGTTTGCTGATACATGTAATATATTATTATACTACTTCATTTAACAGTCTACTCACCAGCTGAATTGATGCATGGACACTCTTACATGGTTTCTGTAACCTTACTGGATAGTTAGGTTGATAGAGGTTGTTATTATTAGTAACTAACTAACCTAAAGTATGAATGGGTTAGTCAGTTAGCTAGGAAGTAAGTAGATTATGAAAAGGGAAAGGGGTCTCATGTGAGGAATCCAAAGTTTTGATATTGCGAACTCTAGGGAGCGAGCTGGTTCTCTCGAAAAACTAGTTGCTGTAGTTCCTTCTTGGCACTGCCCGGTTGGGATTCAGGGACTTTTCATCAGTAATTAAATTCTACACTTCTATTCTGATCCAGTTTCTTTCAATTGGTATCAAAGCTCCATCCAGGAGTTGTGGGGCATTGAGTCTTGAAGAAATTGGAAATGAGACATCATGTTTCAAGAGGGAACTGAAGAGGGAAAGCAAAGTGGTACAAAGCTTTGAAGGAGAAGATGCTTATGGGTGGTTGATCAAGGTAGAGCAGTTTTTTGAAGCTATGTAAGTAATAGAGAAGGAGAAGCTATCATGGGTTTGGATGGCAATGAGAGGGAGTGCTCTCAGTTGGTGGTACTGCTGGAGAAGTATTAGAAGTAGAATGGGAGAGTTATTGAGAGAGAGAGATTAAGTCTGAGCAATTGTTATTGTATTGCTTGAATGGTTCACATCATGATTCATATATATAAGCTCATCATGAGCTGAAACTAACAGTAAGATAAAACAAACTAACCGACTATTAGTTCTAACTAACTAACTAACTAATTACATCAGGGTACTATCCTGTGTGCTCAGACTTGACCTCACTTTTAGAATTTTTGTGTACCCGGAACTGTATTTATGAAATCTAGTTTTATTTTGACTAGCAACATCTTGATAATGGTATGCTGGTAATTTTTGACTGTGATTAACTATGTGTTTCGGAGAATTGCTGTTCTTTGCACATGTATGCAGGTCAATATGCTGTGTTGAGGGTCTTGTAATCAACTTTTTGTATATGCTGGTGTAATTTATGTCTATGCTTTATCTTATGACTTGTAAACTTTGGGCTTGGGAAATGTGGAACTAATTTATCTCCCATTCTCCCTTTATCCTTGTGTAGTATAGAACTAAAAGTTTAGTCACTGGTTAGCCAATTTATTCCCCTGTAGCCAATTTTTCTGCTCTATTGTCATTCACTTATAAGACAATCCCAGCATTCAAAAAGTTTTCATTCAAGATGACTCCTGAGTCCTGATGAATTTTTATTGTGTTGGGTTATATTTATTTTAGAAGGTGATGCATTTGCTTCCAAAAGAGCAAGGTTGCTGGTAGATGATCATGCCAGTGAAGAAGATGTTGTAGATGCTGAGACAGATGAGTTCACATTTGAGGATCTATGTGGTGATGCTGCTTTCTCAAGCGAAGTAAGTGGCAATACCGTTTCTGAGGTTGGAAGCTGGGGATTATTGGATGGTCATCTATTGGCACGAGTCTTACACTTTCTGAGGTCTGATTTGAAGTCCCTTGTCTTTGTATCAATGACTTGCAAGAATTGGAGAGAGTCTGTAAGATTTTACAAAGAAGTCTCAAGAAGCATTGATTTGTCATCCCTTGGCTATTCCTGCACTGATTCCATAGTGTGGAACATTGTGGTAGGTTTGGCATATATTTTGCCTTTTAAAATTGTCAGGAATGTTTCCTTGTCTTTCTCATATAATCTGATTATTTCCTT
The DNA here is from genome assembly GCF_012489685.1 of Lotus japonicus. NCBI lineage: Eukaryota > Viridiplantae > Streptophyta > Magnoliopsida > Fabales > Fabaceae > Lotus > Lotus japonicus. Next base: position 87,761,714 of record NC_080043.1, on the reverse strand, counting down.
GCAGAATGCTTATGAGAAAGACAAGATCAAATCTATGATTCTGACGGGGTGCACCAATATCACTGCTGGAATGCTGGAGAAAATTCTTCTTTCATTTCCTGGTTTATCTACAGTATACATTAGAGGGTGCAGCCAGTTTGAAGAGCTGACTCCTAAATTTACCAAAGTGAAATGGATTCAGAGCCGAAGTTCTTGTATAAGACAAATTGCAGAAGAGCCACATGAAATCAGTAGCCTTAAACAGATTACTGTTCTCAAAACTAGTAGTTTAGGTATTAGGGATGATTTTGGTGAGCTGAAGAATTATCTTGATAGTGTTGATAAGAGGGACATGAAGCAATTATTCCGTCGAAACTTATACAAGAGGTCCAAATTATATGATGCTAGAAAGTCCTCCTCCATTCTATCTAGGGATGCTCGCACAAGACGATGGTCAATTAAGAAGTCTGATTGTGGTTACAAGAGGATGGAGGAATTTCTTGCTTCAAGACTGAGGGAAATTATGAAGGCCAATTCCTGTGACTTTTTTGTGTCCAAGGTACATCAGTAATTCTGCAATAAGTTCTTTTCTAGTAACTACGTCAGAAGTGGTTATATACTTATATTATTCATGGTTTCTTATGTTTTATTACTTCTCTGCCTATAGGTTGCTGAAATTGAGGCTAAAATGAAAACCGGTTATTACAGTGGGTATGGTTTGAGCTCTGTCAAGGAGGACATCAGTAGAATGTGCCGCGATGCAATAAAGTAGGTTTATGTTTTCTGTTCCCCCTTTTTCCTTTCTGTAAGGAGATTTTTCTGGTCATTTCTTTTATGATTCTTTTGTTATTTTTTGCGTGCATGTGTGCTGTTTGTGCATGCGTGTTTGCTGACAAGATTATGAAAGGTCATCAATGATTTGTTTTGAGGGCTTATTTGCATTTTAGTTATTGTGCGTCCTCATATTTTTTATGAAAATTTATAATATATGTTGTTGTGGCTGGATGCCTGTTTATTGATTTGTTCATTCAGCACATGTTTCTTGGGTCATCTAAAGTGTGGTTTTTGCCCTTATTTAATTATAATGTATTTATACGCTTATTTCTTACAGAGCAAAGAATCGGGGTAATGCTAGTGATATGAATCACATTATCACATTATTTATTCAGCTTGCAGCACGATTGGAGGAGAGCTCTAAATATGTGGGTGGCAGAGATGCACTGTTCAAGTTATGGAAAAAGGACTCACCATCAGCATTATGTTCTAATTCTTCTAAGTACAAGAAGAATAGATTGGTAACTGAGAGGAAGTATGGGAGTAATGGCACACTTGGTGATTTGGCTAATGGAGAATATGCTTCTGATAGAGAAATTAGGAGGCGTTTATCAAAATTGAATAAGAAATCCATGGACTCAGAGAGTGAGACATCTGATGACCTTTATATATCTTCTGAAGATGATGGTGGTACTACAACCTCCGATGCTGAAAGTGACCAACAAACCCATTCAGAAAGTCAAATTGGGGAGTCCAGAGGAGATGGATGCTTCACTCCTGATGATAAGTTGGATTTCATATCTGATGAGCGGGAATGGGGAGCTCGCATGACAAAAGCTAGTCTGGTTCCTCCTGTAACTCGGAAATATGATGCCATTGATCAATATATCGTTGTAGCTGATGAAGAGGATGTGCGAAGGAAGATGCAGGTTTCATTACCGGATGACTATGCAGAGAAGTTGAGTGCACAAAAGAATGGTGTTGAGGAGTCTGATATGGAACTGCCTGAAGTGAAAGATTACAAACCTAGAAAACAGCTTGGAAATGAAGTCATTGAGCAAGAAGTTTATGGAATTGATCCCTATACACACAATCTCTTGCTTGATTCTATGCCAGAGGAGTTAGATTGGTCTCTACAAGAGAAGCATTTATTTATAGAAGACATGCTCCTTCGGACATTGAATGAGCAAGTTAGGCATTTTACTGGAACTGGAAGCACCCCAATGAGCTACACTTTGAAGCCTGTTGTTGAAGAAATTGAAAGATGTGCAAAGGAGCACTGTGATGCTAGAATGGTGAAAATGTGCCAAGGTATCTTAAAAGGCATAGACCGTCGTCCCGATGACAAATATGTAGCTTATAGAAAGGTAAATGCTCTTGATGCATGCTTACATATATATAGATACATGTATAACTACAATTTGATAGTTGTCTTCCACTGGTTTTCTTTGTTCAAGGTGTTATCTTCTCAGTATATCTTCTTGTTTGAAGTTTGAACTGTTATTTTTCCCTGCCCTTTAACTGTATCAATGTGGACCATGCAGGGACTTGGTGTTGTTTGCAACAAGGAAGAAGGGTTTAATGAAGATGATTTTATTGTAGAGTTTCTGGGAGAGGTATGACTTTATATGAATGAATATATGTATATATGACTATATGTACGTATAGTCGTGATATTTAGTCTACATAGCTTCATTCATGATTCTTAAATCTTAATGTGCCAACTATACATGCTTACTTAACAGGTCTCCTGTATAATATCAAGTATCTACCCAGTAGTGTATGTACTAGCAAAATTGTGTGCACATGGTTGTTTCATATTCTTCATCATGATCAAACTATATATGATTGATTTTCTGCATATCAAGACATTCTTGAGTTGCTAGATTTGAAGTTGAGGCATGAAGTATGAAATGATTAGTTTTCTGGTGTTTCCCTATTACAATGGAGTCTTCACCTTTATTCTTGTTTGCTTTAAGAAATTTTTTATCGTCCTGTTTTCTAGTTTTCGTCAGGGATCTGAACTAAATCTGGCTTTTCCAGCTAATGTTTTGAACAGAATGTCTCAAGGACAATATATGCTTGTATGAGGTATTTGTTTGTTTGAGTTGATGTACTATCATGGTTTAGTGTATGCTCTTTACATAAAAAGCTATCTTGTTGAGAAACCTAGTCTATGCCTGTATGGTTTTGTGATGGCTAGGCATTATTGTTTTCCTTGAATTGTCATTTTTTTTTAACTTTGTATTAGGTATATCCTGTGTGGAAGTGGTTTGAGAAACAAGATGGGATTCGATCTCTGCAAAAAAATAGCAAAGATCCAGCACCAGAGTTCTATAACATCTACCTTGAGAGGCCAAAGGTGCCTGTCGCTTCAGAATAGAATTTTTATTGTTTTAACTTGATATAGTTTTCCGATCTTTCAGCTTCTGTACTGATTTAGTCTTCAATTTGCATTACAGGGTGATGCTGATGGATATGACTTAGTTGTTGTTGATGCCATGCATAAGGCTAACTATGCCAGTCGAATATGTCATTCATGCCGACCTAATTGTGAAGCAAAGTAAGTTGCTTTGCCTGTTTGCTGATTTGTTAAGCACTAGATAGTGGTCATGTTTTTCTTCAAATAATTGTTTTCTATTTCAGTGCATTAATTGCTTGCATTTTTTGGGGAGCGACACATGCTTGAATGATTCTGCACACTCATTTACTAGCTGCAATTGTGATAGTTTTTTTTTGTAGACATCATATCATTGTTCTCTGTATAAAAGACATTTGAGCTTTTACCATGCATTGGTCTGTCCCGGCCTCCCTGGGTTCCTTAAAAAACTATAATACCTGTTTAAGCCTCTTTTGATCTGCCTATGGCTTTAGAAGGCTGTAAATAATGTAAATAAAAAGAAACTATCCTTATACCTTTTTGTATGAGATGCAATACAATTTTTAGCTTTTGTCTTTTCCTTTTGTTTTTTCAGAGTTACTGCAGTTGATGGTCATTATCAAATCGGTATTTATAGTGTTCGTAAAATTCAACATGGTGAAGAGATCACTTTTGATTACAATTCTGTTACCGAGGTTTGTCCAGTTGCCTGCCAATTTTTTTCATACCAAACGAAAAATAAGTCTTCTTTACATCTTGGTCTTCTTAATACCTGTTCATCTTACTGCAGAGCAAAGAGGAATATGAAGCATCAGTTTGCTTGTGTGGAAGCCAAGTTTGCCGTGGGAGCTATCTGAATCTGACTGGTGAAGGGGCTTTCCAAAAGGTTTAAACTTGGGAAATCTTTAACTTTAAGATCTGAGAAAAAGTAACAGGAAAAAACAAAGAAAGCACATGTCAAAGTAGACTCCGTATTTGTGTTGGCCTGTTGGGCAATTGTCTGTTGCAAATCAGACACCAACAGATAATCCTAAGCTCCTAGCTGCATTCTACTATCTTTTATTGCTTGTTATTATTATATTATTATGACTAAGACTACAGTAAAATAAATTACAGACTAGGAAGTAGAGATTCACTGCACAGCACAGCACACTAATAAAAATATAGGAATGATATGGCTAGGATATATTACATGAAAATAAGATAAAATTGATAAGTTATTATCAATCAATAGTATATATTATTTAATCCTTCACATAAAGTTATAAATTTATCATAAAACATAAAATATTACGATAAATTGAAAAAAGTCTCATAGTATCTTGATTGTTTTATAGAGTAATGTAGACTATATTAGATTTGTTGAGAATTCAAGTGCGGAGTTGGAGTCCCACATTGGTTAAGTTTGGGTGAGGAGAAGACTTTATAAGAGACGTGACCCATAAACCTAATGCCTTAAGGTTTTGGGTTAAGATGTGGCGTTGATATCTCTTGGTGTCTTGCTCCTCGGCCCATGGGCTCCCCTGTCTCCCCCAACAAGTGGTATCAGAGCCGATGGTTGGTGTAGCCATGGTTACGGACTTACGGCTCCTTGTGTCGAAAGTCTTCCTAGCGGTGTGGCTAGGTGGCGGGTTCCGTTGACGCGGTGAAGCGAACGGCGGTGCAAGAGTGGATAAGCTTCCGCGGAGGGGGGCCATGATAATGTGGAGGTGACTCGCACTTGAGGGGTAGATTGTTGAGAATTCAAGTGCGGAGTTGGAGTCTCACATTGGTTAAGTTTGGGTGAGGAGAAAACTTTATAAGAGATGTGACCCATAAACCTAATGCCTTAAGGTTTTGGGTTAAGATGTGGCGTTGATATCTCTTGGTGTCTTGCTCCTCAGCCCATGGGCTCCCCTGTCTCCCCCAACAAGATTATCTCTTAGAATTGGTTTGTATTTCCTTAATTTTCATGGTTTGTTTCCTTACTTAATTTAATCAGCATTAGGAGTCTAGTTAGTATTAGTATAAGTAAGGGTTACCGCTTTGGTTTTTGTAACTTAATAAAAGACATCCCATATAACTTAAATAACCCTTTAATTTCAACAATATAAATAAATATTACTGCCATTTGTACTCTTTTCTTGATTCACTATCCTTTTATAGTTGCTCTTTGTGTTTTCTCTTTTTATCATTTACTTTATCATTTTTTATTATATTTTTATTATTTTATTATATATGGGAATAAGATTGAAAAATTAAAATGAGTCCTAAAGGCATTTGGTTGTACGTATGCGTTACACACATATATTTGCTAAATTTAACCATATATCCTTGTAAATGATTGTATGGTGTTGGTATCCTTTATTGTAGGCATGGTTCTTAGTAGAAAATGCAAAAAGTCTTGAAGTCTGATAGAGTTAAACTTAGATCACCTAATAATAAGGTGTACCGTGTACCATAGAAGATACAAGAAATTATGAGATAATGGGTCTGGGCCTGTTAAGCAGGTGACCAAGAGTTAGTTGTTAGTTCAGGCCTGAATTAATAGGCCATTGTAACCGTTAGTTAGTCAGCTTGTAAATGTTTGTTAGTTAGCATTCCTACAAAAATAATGAAGAGGTAGTTAGGGAGATTATTCTGGAATTATTCTGGAATTGGGTCAGATTGTGGAGAGACTAGCCTCTCAAATGTTAGAATTGTACACACGCATTCCATTCTTCAATAAGAGAATTACTTTCTCATTTATGTTCCATCTTTCATTTACTTCTATCTGATCCAGTTTCTATCAGAGTTAGTTGAGTAGACATGCTTTCTGTGTTTGGCTGTGTTCTCATATGCATGAAATCATTGCGGAGCCGTCTTGTAAGAAGTGGAACAGTCTTATTATTACAATTTGTTGTTTTGTTTGATCACTTTGGCTATTGACTGGAATATCTTGTCTCTGTCCTCTCAGGTACTGAAGGAGTGGCATGGAATTCTTGATCGTCATTATATGATGCTAGAAGCTTGTGAATTGAACTGTGTTTCTGAAGAGGACTATAATGATCTGGGAAGAGCTGGTTTAGGCAGTTGTTTGCTTGGAGGCCTGCCAGATTGGCTAGTTGCTTATGCAGCTCGCGTTGTATGTGCCTTGTTTCCTCAGTGTTTCATCGATGTTTCTCAGTTGTTGCTGTTATTTTCATTATTTTTGCTGACACTTGTGCTCTGTTGAAGGTGAGATTTGTCAATTTTGAAAGAACAAAACTTCCTGAGGAAATTCTAAAGCATAATTTGGAAGAAAAAAGAAAATATTTTTCAGAGATATGTCATGAAGTTGAGAGGAGTGATGCAGAGGTTCAGGTAGTCTTTCTGTTTCTTTTGCTATGTTTTATTATCAAAAGATTATTTTGAATGACATTTATTTCCTTCTACATGTCTCTTGTGTGTGTCAGGCTGAGGGTGTATACAACCAGAGGCTTCAGAATCTTGCAGTCACCCTAGAAAAGGTGATTGTGCTTCCCACTTTGCTTTGTGTTTTCTATTTTACTATTCTTGCTTTAAGTGAAGGTATAAAGAAATGGCAAATGTCAATTTTTTAGTAAGAATTATTGCCAACAATATGGCCTTGTTAAGACTGTTAAAGACAGCAAGCTGCATGACACATGACAGTTTATAGATGGTAAAAAATTTTAGATCTCATTTTCTTTGCCAAACACACTTCACAATTACGCTCTTGTCTCTTCATGTAATCTGAAGTGGATAGTCATATACAAACAGTACTTTCAGATTTCAATGCAGAACAATATTTTCCACTAAATTTTTCTTTCTGTTATTAAGCACATGGAAGGTGGGCCTGTGCATTTATCCACGCTTCAAGCCCGAAGGGCTCTTGCGTGAGGGGGCGTGTTAGAATATAATATAAATTCATTAAAGTGGGCCCAGATTTCAACAGTTTGCCTCATTCAACTTCTCAGAAGAAGGAATGTGAGAAGGCTGATTATCAACTTGTTTCTTTATTATACCAATGTCAAGTAACCACTTATCCCAAAAGCTTAAGCTGTTGGGTAAGGGCCCACTTTAATGAATTTATATTATATTCTAACACGCCCCCTCACGCAAGAGCCCTTTGGGCTTGAAGCGTGGATAAATGCACAGGCCCACCTTCCATGTGCTTAATAAAATTCCACTTTTTAATTAGAAAGTGAGGGGAGCAAGGATCGAACTCTAGACCTCTCGGTCAACCAGGCTCTGATACCATGTCAAGTAACCACTTATCCCAAAAGCTTAAGCTGTTGGGTAAGGGCCCACTTTAATGAATTTATATTATATTCTAACAAGTGGTATTACAGGTAAGGTATGTTATGAGATGTATCTTTGGCGATCCAAGGAAAGCTCCACCTCCTCTTGAGAGGCTCAATCCTGAAGCAGTTGTTTCCTTCCTCTGGAAAGGAGAGGATTCATTTGTTGGGGAGCTGCTTCAGTGTATGGCTCCTCATGTGGAAGAGTCTACCTTTAATGATCTCAAGTCCCAAGTTTGTGCCCGTGATCCTTCAAGTTCTGGAGATGTTCAAAAAGAACTTCAGAAATCTCTGTTGTGGTAAGTGCTTGCAACTCTAGTTTGTTTTTGTGTTATTTTATCCTGGGAGAACTTATCTTCACATTGTTTCTTTACCCTTTTCTAAAGGTTAAGGGATGAGGTTCGAAATCTTCCTTGTACATACAAATGTCGGCATGATGCTGCTGCTGACTTAATCCATATTTACGCTTTTACCAAGTACTTTCTTAGAATACAGGTATGTTCTACTGTGAATGCCCCTAAGCTTTGTAATATGTTGAAATTTTGCTTCTCTTCCTATCATTTTAATTTTCGATTACAATCTAAAACACTTTTTTCATGCAGGATTATCAAACTTTTACTTCGTCACCTGTCTATATTAGTCCACTTGACTTAGGTCCTAAGTATGCTGACAAATTGGGAGCAGAATTTCAGGAGTATCAGAAGATATATGGTGAAAATTATTGTCTAGGGCAGCTGATTTTTTGGTATAATCAGAGTTATTTGGAGCCAGATTGTATCCTGGCTAGAACCAGGAGGGGTTGCATATCTTTACCAGACATCAGTTCCTTCTATGCCAAGGCTCAGAAGCCTTCACCACATCGTGTTTATGGTCCAAGGACAGTGAGATCCATGCTGACAAGAATGGTTGGTTTATTTGTTTATGTAGTTCTTTTATTTCTAACTCTTTTTTTCTTTTCGTGAAAAATGTCAAATAGGAAATGTTTTACATTTGGTTTAGCTTACGAACAATATGATCTTATCAAATCTGATCTAAGAATATGTTTGATTAGTTTAAGCTAATCATGACTGCTTTTGCTGCTTTGTGCGATTTCTAGTATTTGCTGTTGGTGGCTACTCATTTGTTGCTACCTTGTTTATCCAGGTGAAGCAGCCTCAAAGACCTTGGCCCAAAGACCAGATATGGTCATTCAAAAATTCTCCGAAATTCTTTGGTAGCCCAATGTTAGACGCTGTAATTAATAACTCTCCACTGAACAAGGAGATGGTTCATTGGTTGAAGCACAGACCTGCCATATTCCAGGCCAAGTGGGATCAGTGAAAATTTTGCTTTGGTTTTGACTATTGGGGAAGCTGACAGAGCCTTCCTGGTGAAAACTTTTTTATAGATTAAGGATTAGTTCATCATCCATAACTTCCTACCTCTTTTTAGCGTGGGGAGTCCATAATTATTTATCCCCAAAGCATAATCCCTTGTTCGGCCTTTTCCGTCATTCTTGTGTACAGTTCGTTTCCTTACTTTTGATTTGTAATTCATTTGGTTGTAGGGCATTATCATAACTCTTAATATGAAATGAAATGAAAGTAAAAAGGGTTTATTTCAAGGCATTTCTGTCTTCCTTATCTTGTCTGTTTAGCCTGAGTTAATCTTTCTTATACTGAAACGAGGAGTGCTTAATCTTTCTCATCTTGACTGTAAAATTTCAGGATTTAGGATGATCTAAATCTGTGTGTGAACATTCATGGTGAATGAATTCTGCAGTTAACAAAGCATGAAGATTATTTGGAAATGATGAGTGTCGAGAAAGTTCGCTTCTTATGGCTGGGTTGGATGCTCTCCCAATAAACCTGAGATGACACCATTGTAACGTTTCCATGGAGCTATGTGTTTTTGGCTAAGTGATTGTTGAATTTTTTCCCATTTAATTAAATATAATAAAATTAAAATGAATTGATAGATATCACCTGACTCATTGTACCAAATCAACCACAAACTAGACAAATAATTTCATTTTCGGGAAGTATGAGATTTAAGTAAGTCAATTCTTAAAAAATATCGAATTTAAGTGTTTTTTTTGAAAAGTTCAATTAAATGTCATGTTACTTCAACAAAAATTGAATTGTGATGTGTAAAATATTTCCATTTTTATACTTTCTTTTTTGTTTCAAGGTATCCTACAACCAACAGTCATGAGACTAATCCTTCGAGGCTTTGAGATCACGTTAAGTGGGTAGACCTCTCCCAACAAATACATCTTGCTAACATATTTAATCCCTCAACCGATGGTTTTCACTCAATATATTTCCAAACATCTGTCTAAAATAAGTATTAATTCAAATGGATCCCAACTTATATGATTCAAAATAGGCTTAAATACTGTGGAGGTCCCTGAAATTGTATGACGTACGAAAATAATTCCCTGAAAAATATTTTTCCGATTTCGGATCCCTATAATTTTTTTAATCGAAATAGGTCCCTACCCATGTTACCAGCTTATGCGACTCTATTTTTATATAGTCATCATGTCCACGTGGCTTTTTATATATCCTAGTCATTTTTTTTAACTCCACAACTTATTAAATACTCAAAAATAAAAATCCGAAAATTAAAAAAAATAATAAAAATTAAAAACCCAGAACATTCTTCATCTTCTTCGAACATCTTCATCATCTTCAAACATCTTTCTTATCATCTTCAACATAAAATCCAAAAAAATCCAAAAAATAAAAAACCAATCCCTAACTTCAAAGCCACAAAGCACAACATACCTTCACCCTCACCCTCTCTCCATCTTCTTCATCCCTAATTATTTTCATAAACAACATGAACAACAATAACCATTTATTTGGCATTTAGAAAAGCAAAGGAGAAAGAAAGAAAGAGTGGCGGAAGAGATGGAAAAGAAAAAGCAATGGATGCCTATATCATCATCAATACTACATTATGTACAAATTTGTAGATTTCCACATTAAACTGGAGATAGGTGAATGTATACAGATAAAGCTCATACTTGGTGATTAATACGACGCACTTGATACTGGTTTTAGTGCATTTCGTCCACAACTTGACAGCGTCGTAAGCCCCAAAATGACCTAGGTTTCAGTTTTCTGTTTGTGGCCGTGAAAAGCCACCCATATGGGTTTCACATGTAGCATCGTTAGCAACTGTCCTTGGTTTTCATCCTTACCTCGCTTTTTTTCAGATCTGGATTTTTGGTTTCTCTTACTCTTTTCTCTTTCTCGATCTCTTTCTCTAAGATCTGGGTTTTGGGGGTGGGGGTTCTGGGTTGCGGTGGGTGGCAGTTGCGGTGAGGTGGGTAGGTGGGTTGCGGTGGGGGAGGGTGGGTTGCGGTGAGGTGAGGTGGGTAGGTCGTTTGCGGTCGGAATCGGGGTGGGCATGTGTCGAAAGACCTTGCTCGAGCGGCGCGATTGGGAGGTGGTTGGGCCAAGATGGGACGGCGCGATCTGAAGACTGAGAAGCTTCAGTGGAGGAGAAGATTTCATCTAAAGACTGAAGCTTCAATGGTGAGAAAAAAAAGCGCAGGGAGGGAGAGAAAACGCGTGAATGTTGCAGGGTTATTTTGTTATGTTTTGTGTTAATTGATTTTTTTTATTTTAATTAAATGAGAAAAAGAGGTTCCAATGGGTTTTTGTGTATACAATATATGTTCAGCACCACCACCAAATTTCTGGGTTTTTTAGATAAATGTGATGAATTTTTCTGGGTTTTATTTTTTTAGTTTTTAATTAAATTTTTTAACCCAGAAGCTATTAAAAGATAATTATAAAAGCCACGTGGACATGATGACTGTGTAAAAACAGAGCCACATAGGATGGTAACACTGGTAGAGACCTATTTTGATTAAAAAACAAATTCCAGGGATTTAGAATTGGAATTTTTTTTTTCAAGAACTTATTTTTGTACGTCATACAATTCCAGGTAAACCCTTCAAAATATGACCTAAAAGTCAAAGAGTCAAGAAACTTTACTCTCACGTATTCATATTTAAGTAAATCCCTATAACTATATAAGCGTGCTAGAGTACGGGGGAATGAGCTGGTTTGTACCATGCTTTCCTTCTATCCCTGTCAAAGGAATCCAAGAGTCAAGAAAAAGAAGAGAAAGTAGAAAATAAAGCAAATTTAAAGTGTGTAGCACAGTGTGAACAAAAGAAGCTTTGCTTTGATATTCCACCTCCTACCATTCTCTTTCACTATACTTTTTTAATCATTATATATTGTAATTCCTATATATATACCCCCCACTACATCTATTTCCCTACTGTTGCTGACCTTAGTAACAAGAGAGCCAGAGCAGAGAAAAAACAAAGAATTTCAATTTCTCCTACAAATGGCTAGAGTGGTAGGCATTTTTCTGTGCCTCCTGATTATAATCATGGATGTTGCAGCTGGGATTCTTGCCTTCCAAGCTGAAATAGCACAAAACAAGGTATGCTTGAAGCTGGCACTATTTTTTAGGTGCATTTACTAAATGTGTGTCAGAACAGCTATAGTATACTGAGATCTATGTTAAACTACGATGTTTGTTTTGAACAAACAGGTCAAGCATTTAAGACTGTGGATATTTGAGTGTAGAGAACCAAGTCATCAAGCCTTCATGCTGGGTTTGGGTGCAGCAGTGCTTTTAGGACTAGCCCATGCTATTGCCAATTTGCTAGGTGGCTGCAGTTGCATTTGTTCTCAACAAGAGTTTGAGAAAGCTGCCCCCAGTAGGCAACTCTCAGTGGCTTGCCTTATTTTAACTTGGTAATGTACTTGCATCAGCTTATTTTTCTTGAGAATCAATTCAAACACTCATAAATTATTTAGTGCATGTTTGGATACACGGTGAAAAACCATAGTGAAATCAAAATCACGATATCCAAACATGCACTTGCAAAATCTTCTCCTTGGAATTGACTTTGGCTACAGAATCAACAGTATCAATCGTAGAATCATTTTTTTTTACTTTACTCATTTTGATTGTGTTGTTGATCAGGGTCCTGTTGGCCGTTGGATTGTCCATGCTAGTGATAGGGGCTTTGTCAAACAACAGATCAGACGGTTCCTGTGGTTTATCACACCATCACTTCCTGTCCATTGGTGGGATTTCATGTTTTGTTCATGGCCTATTCTGTGTTGCATATTACGTTTCTGCCACTTCCTCCATGGATTAGTGAGTTAGATAATGATCTTTAACATCATTCCTACTGTAGTGCTTTTGGAATTTGGCTTTTCTAAATGTTGCTTTACAAAATGTGTCTGAGACTTTCATGCTTCTTGTACTTAAAAGGGGAGACATGGAACCTTGTTTTTGGATGATTAAACTACTCTCTCCAGTGACTTGTATCATGGATCATTAATTAACAGAGTTTTAGTTGTTTAAGTATGCATATAGATCTTTCTTTTTACTTGATAGGAAAATTATAGATCTTTTTATCGTTTATTTTATTTATCTTACATTCTTAATCTTAACTAAGTTTTTAATCCAATGGCTACAACTATTGTTGTAGGTGAAATTTATTTTTGGGAAAAAGCTGTTTGTTCTTATGCTTTTCTTTCACTGCAGTGCTAGATTTAGGAGGGTGAACTTGTGAACAATCCTTTTAAGCCATAAACAAATTCACTTCCACTAAATTAAGAACCACCTAACATTAACCTAGGATTCACCTCCACAAGGTGTTCGGAAAATTCTTTAGGAGCAGGACTAGTCCTCACTTATAATTTGACTAACTCTTCTTAAAACTTAGGATGAAAATTCTCATATTATATTCAACTAATATCAAACAACAAGAAGTAATGGCAGGAAATGCCATTTGCCAATTGAATTACATTTGATGGCCTAGAACTATCAGCTTGTTCCTTAAAAACTAAACACTCATTTGGAGCAACTATATTTATATTTAGATGATGGGGAAACAGAAATGTCTCACTGGCCACTCTTTGTTTTGGACTTTGAGAAAATAACAAATGGAAATGAATAGGTGCTACAACAATCAATCTGAATGCTTTTTTCAACCTATCTGTTTCCAAACTACATTCATTGACAGTTTGACATCAGAAAACCCTAAACTATAGGAAGACTAAACGCAAGAATATACGTGGCCTGTTGATTTTTTTCAGTGACATGTAATTTGTTGTTTGCATATCACTCATAAAAAAAGCAACCTTGGTGAGCCTCCTCAACTAGACACTATCACACTTTCTCATTTCTCTTCACATTTGAAGACATCAACCCAACACAAAACATCATCATTCAAATCAGTTGGGGCAAAAACAAACAAGAAATACACATATTCTGTTACACCTTTCTTCATAAGTTCTTGTAATATTGTGTTGAAGATTAAGAAACTCAAGGGTTTGATGAAGAACTCCACACTATGACATCAGATAACTAACATTGGCCAGGACTCACCCGGAATGGCCGTAATAATATACATTTACACCTCCCTTCAGAAATCAGAGGCAATTTAAACTGCACACACAAAATTTCAGTGTCAAGCGAGGCTTCTGTTTCCTTGACTCTGCTAGCAGCCACATGTGCCAGTTCATGAAGCATAACAACATCCTCTCCAATAATCCTTGCATAAGTGCGTGTCTACTAAAACAACCAATCAAAAATTGAAGATAACAATCAAATAACTTCATACCAAGTTTTGATCTCTTTGAGCAATCAAGAATTACAAGAGCATAATATTTATAGGCATAACTGAATAAAATGCTCAAGATAACATTAAAAGAAATTTTATCATAAATTCTCATCCAATATGATTTTAGCTTTAGAATCAATCACAAAGCATTTTCAAACATGCAGTTAATTTCTTGTAAAAATCACTTACATAACTAGATAGCAAAGCTATGTAGAAGAGCCCTCCTTGTGATCATCATCATCATCATCAGAGCTAGAGTCCTCAACTATTCTCCGCCCCGCAATCGCCGGAAATAGCCGCCTATGCAGATCAGAAGGTGCCGGCGGCGACTGCTGATGACGAGTGTCAGGAGAAGACGGCACGGAAAGAGCCTCTTTCCTCTGAGAAGACTTCACCGCCCTCAGAGTCTTATCCCTCACCTCCTTGCACACCTTGTCCAATATGATCAAGAAATCACGCACTATCAAGAACAAGCGCAACCCTTCATCCCTCCCTGCATTCCCGTGGAAGTAATCTGCAGTGCTCTTCACCTGCGCAATGATCCTCTTCTCTTCCTCCTGCAGCCATGTCACCTCCTCCCTCGCCTTCTCCACGAACCTCTCTGTGCAGCGCTGGAACTCGCTCTCTTCATCCAAACTCTTAAGATCAGTGTTCATAAACTCCTGCGTCTTTGCCAGCGAGTGTCCGAGTTTTGAGACTGCACTGCTCAGCGCGTCACCGTCTATGAGCGCTGCTCTTTTGACATCTTCAAGTTCGTTGCTCAGACTGGAAACTACCTGAAGACCAAGGCTGCGGTAGTGTTCTTCAGATGCTTCGGGGCTTTCGTCGACGTCTTGGTCTGTTCCCACGCTGGAAACAACACTTCTGCTTTCTCTCTCGGTTCTCACGGCTCTTATGCCCTCTGAACGGATGATCTCCTGAACCACGAAGTGTAACAGTGTTGTCTTTCCGTCGGTTCCTTTCACGTCTGAGAGTTTGAGGAGAGTGTCCAGCCTGAATGCTTGAGCGCCACCGCGGTAGGTGCCATCATTCATGCGGTTACCGGTTTTGAGAACTGCTTCTAGCAATTTTAAGAATAGCCTGCTTTTTCTAAGCTTGTCGCTAGCAACCTGCCATTCAGATGCAACAAATTAAACAACCATGATGTAGCACTTTAATTTGTTAAACAAATCTCATAAACAACAATGATATGTAGACAATTGAACAAATATCTAAGTAATATTTTCCTCTCATAAATGCATGCAACTTATATATGGAGTCCGTTTACATACAGACTAAACACTTATTGGAGATTATCTTTGGTCCGCATCCAAACGGGATCATACTTGCTGAACTTGTAGGGTAGTTTTAAGTCAAGGTCCACAACCGCGTTTGCAGCCAACCAGCCACAATATCATTATTTTGGAGGTCTCTGCGATCGCATGCGACC